>NW_016961904.1:0-6149 GCF_001483705.2 Eufriesea mexicana
AAACGTAATAAAGCCAAACGTAACATAACTTAGATTAGCGTGCCGAGACCAGTATTTCCGGAGTCCCAAGGGTCAAGCTGAGCCAGCTAGAGCACAGTAAATCGCAGGAAGCCACCAAATAGCAGCGAAGAGCACTAACGTCGGGAACAACACAACCTTACCTGCCTTATCCAACTCAACCAATCAATGACTAACTGAACTTAACGAGACGAATCCACTATTGCTGGCCTCCACAACGCCAAGCAGAACATATTAAAGGATACTAGAGCGCAGAAATCCAAAGAGTGGTAGTGTATAGCAGAAAAGAGTACGCAATCCGAACCTAGCCCAGAATAGCCTAAGCTAGCCAAACGAAACCTAACGTAACCTAACGGAACGCAACCACTATTGCTGGCACCCCAGGGTCAAGCGCAGCATATAATCGCTCAGTATAGCCGCGTTGCAGTGAATGGCACAAAAGTTAAGGTACCCTGACAATACCTTAGCAAAGCAAACCTAACCAAACGTAACGTAACCTAATCCTACGTGCCGCGACCACTATTGCTGGCGCCCCCAGAGGCAAGCGCAGTACGATAGAGCAGAGTGGAACACAGAGGTCCGTAGAATATCGGTGTTGACCACAAAAGCCAAAGCAGTTATAATCTAATCCAATCTAACCCAACATAACCAAACGTAAGCTGACTCAACCTAACGTGCCGCGACCTGTATTGCCGGCCTCCACAGAGTCAAGCAGTGACAGTTAGAGGAGAGTAGAGCGCAGAAATCCAAAGAATCGCATTGCGTAGCAGAAACGTCAAAGCTATCCTCCCCTAACCAAACCTAACCTAACCTGGCCAAACGTAACCTACCTTAAAGTTTCGTGCGGCGACTATTATTGCTAGCCTCCCAGGAGTCGAACAGAGTATAATAGAGTAATGTAGAGCAATGAAATCCACCGATTAGTGGTGTCCAGCACGAAAGTCATGGATATCCCGCCACAACTTGTCCACGTGTAATATAATCTGGCGTGTGATAACCTAACCGAACGTGCCGAGAGCACTATTGCTGGAATCCCCAGAGCCAAGCAAAATTTACTAGAGCACCTTAGAGAGCAGGTAGCCACCAAATGGCAGCGTACAGCGTAATAGTCAAATACGTCCTAACCCAACCTGACCAAGCGTAACATAGCTCAATCTCCGTGCAACCACCACCATTGCTGGCCTCTCCAGAGTTGAGCAGAGTGTAGTGGAGCAAACTAGGGCAAAGGAATCCACCGAATATCAGTATTTAGCTCAAAAGGTATAGCTATGCTCTCCTAACCTAACCAAACGCAACACAACCAAACGTAACCTAACTCAACCTAACTTGCATAGACCACCGTTGCTGACTTCCACAGAGCCAACCAGAATACACTAAAGCACAGAAAAGCGCAGAAATCCACTGCAATGCAGAGTGAAGCACAAAGATCAAACATATCGTAACCTAAACTAATATAACCTTACCTAACATAACCTAACCAAACCTTACCTGACCCGACACAACCTAACGCGCTGCGGCCACAATTTCGGGCCTCCCCAGAACAAAGCAGGGCATACTTGATCAGAGCAGTGCGCAGAAATGCACTGAATAGAAGCGTGCAGCACAAATGTTGAAGCTATCCTAGCCTAACCCAAACAATCATGGCACATCTAGGCGTAACATAGTTCCACCTAACCTACCAACACCACCATAGTTGACCTCCACAGAGCCAAGCAGAATATGCTAGAGCACGGTAGAGGAAAGGAATCCAACGAACAGCAGTGTATAGCACCTAAGTCAAATCCATCTTAAGCAAAGCTAACCCGACCTGGCCTAACCAAACGTAACATAACTCAACCTATCGTGCCGAGACCACTATTACTGGGCTCCCCAGTACCAGGCAGAGCGTATTAGGACTCAATACAGCGCAGAAGTCCGCGGAATAGCAGTATGTAGATCAAAAGACAATACTGACCACTCCAAACCTGAACAATCATACATAACCATACGTAACCTATATCAAACTAACGTGCCGGGACCACTATTACTGGCCTCCCCAGAGTCGTGCAGAGTACAGTACAGCACAGTAGAGGGCAGAAGTCCTCCGAATAACAATCTACGCCAAGAAAGGCAAAGGTATCCGTACGTGACTCGTACAAACGTAACCTGACCAAACGTAAAGTAACCAAACGTAGCATAGCTCAAGCTAAAGTTCCATGACCACCATTACTGGCCTCGCCAGAGTGGAGCAGAGAATAGTAGTGCCATGCGGAGCGTAGAAATCCATCGAATTGCTGTGTATAGCACTAAAGTCGTAGCTACACTATCCTAACATACCCAAACGTAATAACACCAAACGTTACGTAACTTAACCTAACGTCCAGATTCCACTACTACTGGAGCCCCAGAGCCAAGAAGAATATGCTAGTGCACAGTAGAGTGCTGAGAGCTACCAAATAGCGGCGTATAGCACAGAAGTCAGACATATCCTTATCCAACCTGACCTAACATAGCATTGCCAAGCGTGGACTAACCCAACCTATCGTATCACTACCACTAATGCTGGCCACCTCACGGTCCAGAAGAGTAAATCGGAGCAATATAAAGCGCAGGAACCCACCGAATAGCAGTGCATAACACAAGAGTCTAGGTTTTCATATCCGCACCTAACCAAACGTAACATATACAAGCGCAAGATTATCCGACCTGACGTGCCCAGACCACCAATGCTGGCCTCGCCTGTACCAAGCGGAACATATCGGAGCACAGTAGAGCGCAGGTATCCACCGAATAGCAGTGTACAGCTCAAAAGTCAGAGCTATCCTATCCTAACACATCCCAACCTAACCTAACCAAACGTAATCTAACGCGACCTAACGTGCCGGGACCAGTATTGCTGACATCACAGGGTTACACAGAGCATATTATAGGTCAGTAGAGGGCAGGTATCCATAGAAACGCAGTCTATGGGAGAAAGGTCAAAGCTATCTAAACCTAACCACAGGAAACGTAACATGGCCAAACGTACCCCGACTCTACCTAATATGCCGATATCGCTATCACTGGCATCGCCAGAGCCAAGCAGAGCATATCAGACGACAGTGGAGCACAGATGTCCTCCGAGTGTCAGTGTATAGCATAAAAGTCAAAGCTATCAGCTCCTACTCTAACCAATCGTAACAGAACCAAACGTAACATAACTACACATAACGTGCAGCGACCACAATTGCTGGCCTCCCCATAGTCGAGCAGAGTGCAGTCAAGCACAGTAGATCGCAGAAATCCACCGAACAACAGTCTCTGCCAAGAAAGTGTAAGCTATCATGTCCTAACACAAACAAGCATACCCTAGCGAAACTAACGTGCCGGGACCACCATTACTGGCCTCCCCAGAGTCGGGCAGAGTATAGTAGAGAAATGTAGCGCGCAGAAATGCGCCGGATTGCAGTGCATAGCGCAAATGTCGACGCTACACTATCCTAACCTGTCCAAGCGTAATATAATGAAAAGCAACCTAACATAACCTAACGTGCCGGAGCCACTATTGCTGGATTGCACAGAGCGAAGTAGAAGATACTAGAGTACTGCGGTGCGCAAAAATCCGCCGCCCCTCAGTGTACAGAACAAAAGTCAAATATATCCTGTCCAAACCCAAACATACCTAACCATACATAACGCGACTAGGTCACACTTTTTGACTTCCGCAGAGCGGAGCAGAGCATGCCTGATCACAGTGGTGCGCAGAAACCCTACGAATAGCAGTGGGTAGCAGAATAGTCAGAGCTGTCTCAGCTTAACCTAACCAAACGTAACATAACCAAACGTAACCTAACTCAACCTAACGTGCCTCGACCCCTATTGATGACACCGCCAGAGCCAAGCAAAATATGCGCGAGCGCAGTAGAGCGCAGGAAACCACCAAATAGCCGCGATCGCCACAAACGTCAAGGATACCCTAACCTTAACTGGCCAAACATGACACAACCAAACGTAGACTAACTAAACCGGACGAGCCTAGTCCAGTATTGCTAGCCTCCACATCGCCGAGCAGAAAATATTAAAGGAGAGTAAAGCGCAGGAGCCCAAGGAACGGCAATGTATAGCAAAAAAAACAAAGCTACCATAACCTAACCCAGACCAACCTAACCTAACCAAACATAACCTTACAAAAACTATCGGGCCGGGACCACTACTGCTGGCAACCGCAGAGCCAATCATAGTATGCTAGAAGGAAACAAAGTGTAGGAATCGACCGCATAGTAGCACATTACAAAATGTCCAAGTTGTTCTGACCAAATTGCATCCTACCCTAACCTGGCCAAACGTAATGTAACTCCACCAATCGTGAGACGTCCACTATTGCTGGCAACCCGAGGGTCGAGCAGAGTATATCAGAGCAATGCAGAACGCAAGAATCTACCAAATTGCAGTATATAGCGCAAAAGTCAAGGTTACCGTATCCTAAACGAACAAAACCTAGCATAACCAACCGCAACATTACCGAGCCTTACATGCCAGACCACTATTTCTGGCCTCGCCAATGCCAAGCGTAACGTACCGGAGCACAGTTAAGCGCAGAAATCCATAGAATCGCAGTGTAGACCAGAAAAGACGAAACTATCCAAACCTAACCAAAGCAAACATAACATAGCCAAACGTATCCTATCTACACCTAATGTGCCCAGACCACTATTGCTGCCCTCCGCAGAGTCAAGCAGTGAATATTAGATCGCAGTAGAGCGCATAAGTCCAGCGAATAGCAGTGAATAGATGAAAAGTCAGATATACCCTGTCCTAACCTAACCAAATGTAACATAACCGAACGTAGCCTAACTCAGGCTAACGCCCCGCGGCCACTATATATCGCCATACCAGGGCCAACCGGAATGTATTAGAGGAGAGCAAAGAGGAGAAATCCATAGAATCGCAGCGCATGGCAGAAGAGTCGAAGGTACGCAAGCCAAACAGTTGCCAACGTAACCAAAGCAAACGTAGCCTATCTCAACCAATCTTCGCGAGACTACTATTCCTGGTCTCCACAGAGACAAGCGGATCACACTAGGGCACAGTAGTGCGAAGAAGTACACCTCATTTCAGTGTACAGGACAAAAGTCGAAGGTATCCCATCCGATGCAAAACGAACGTAACATAACTCTACATAATGCGCAGCGGCTAATGATTCTGGCCTCCCCAGAGAAAAGCAGAGCATATTACATCACAGTAGAACGTTGGAATCAACCGAATGTTTGCGTACAGCACAAAAGTAGAAGCAGTCCTAGCGAAACATAACGAAATATAGCATATCCAGGCGTAACCGAACTGCACATAACCGCCCCACACCGCTAACACTGTCCTCCCCGGAGACAAGCAGAATATTCTAGAGCACAGTAGATCACATAAATCCGCGGCGTTGTAGTGTAAAGCACAGAAGTGAAGATTACCTAACCTAACCTGAGCTAACCTAACGCAACTAAACGTAGCCTAAGTCAGCATAAGGTGCGAAAACGCTATTGCTGCCTTTCCCATAGTCATGCTGAACATATCAGATCACAGTGGAGCGCAGAAGTCCACGGGATAGCATTATATAGCACAAAAGTCAGTGCTCCCCTCTCATAACCTAACGAAACGTAACATAACCAAGCGCAGCCCAAATCAAGTCAACGTGCCGGGACCACTATTGCTGACCTCCCCAGAGAAAAGCGGAACACATTAGAAGAGACTAGAGGGCAGAAATGCATGGAATCTCAGTGTATTGCAGTATAGTAAAAGCTATCCAGACACAAACATAGCTAACGTAGCCTAACCAAACGCAACATATCTCAACCTAACTTGGCGAGACAGCAGTTACTGGCCTTCCCAGAGCCAAGCAGAGCATACTGGAGCAGAGTAGAGTGCAGAAATCCACCGCGTTCCAGTCTACGGCACAAAAGTCAAATATATCTTATCCTAACAAAAACGAACCTGACCTAAGCCCACACAACGCGCCGCGGTATCTGCCTCTGGCCGCCCCAGGGCCAAGCTGAGCATATCAGATCACAGTATAGCGCAGAAAGCTAGTGAATAGCTGTGTATAAGAGAAAAGATAAATATATCTTCTCCGTGCGTAACCAATTGTAACATAGTAAAACGCAAATTAACTAAACATAACATGC
>NW_016961905.1:0-269 GCF_001483705.2 Eufriesea mexicana
ATGTTCGGCTTGGCTATCGGGAGGCCACCGATCGTGGTCGCAGCGCGTCAGGTTGTGTCAGGTTGTGTTTGGATATTTTACGACTGGCTAAAGTACGAGGTGGTAGCTTTGGCTACTGTGCTATACACTGCACTACAGCGGATTTCTGCACACTACGTTGCTCCACTATGCTCTGCTCAGCTCTCGGGAGGGCAGCAATAGTGGTTGCGGCACGTTAATTTGAGTTGTGTTACGGTTGGTTATGCTCAGTTAGGTTATGTCTTGTTCGG
>NW_016961906.1:0-561 GCF_001483705.2 Eufriesea mexicana
TTCTTTTACCTCTGTGCTTTACACTGGTATTCGGCAGATGGCTGCGTTCTACAATGCTCTACCGTACTCTGCACAAATCTGGAAGGGCGAGCAATAGCTCCTGCGGCACTATTTCTCGCAGTATATCTAGTTTGATTCAGGTTACGTTCTGTTAGGCTATGCTATGGTAAGGTTGGTAAGGACAACTGTGACATTCGTGCTATACTCTCTTATTCGGTGTATCTCTGTGATCTACTGTGCTCTACCACGTTCTGCTTGGCTATGGGGAGGCAAGGAGCAGTGGTCGTTGCACGCTATGTAGAGATATGCTACGTTCGGTTAGTTTAGATTAGACCATGTTATGCTAGTGTAACTACGGCTATTGCGGTATTAACTGCAATACGGTGGATTTCTGCGATATACTGTGGTCTGGTATATTTTGCTTGTCTCAGTGGAGTCCAGCAATGGCGGCACCGTAGTTACAGTTTGAGTATGTTCGTTTATGTTACATTTGAGTAAGTTAGGATAGGCTACTTTGACTTTTGTGCTATTCACTGCTATATCGTGGATTTCTGCGCTCTA
>NW_016961907.1:0-1556 GCF_001483705.2 Eufriesea mexicana
ACCCCACGACATTCGGCCACCCAATATCCAAGCAGATTACACTAGAGATCAATAGAGCGCAGGGATCCAAAGAATGGCCGCTCATAGCACAAAAGACAATGTCATGTCCAGGATTAGCCAAACCTAACTTAACAAAACGTGACCTATCTGGAACAAACGCGCAGCCTTCACTGTTGTTGGGCTCCACAGACACAACCAGAGTTTGATATCGCACTGCACAGAGCAGAAGTCCATATGGTAGCAGTGTGAAGCACAAAAGTCACAGCTATCCTAACCTAATGCAACGTAACCTATCCTAGCCAGACGTGTGCTAACTCAACCTAACGTGCCGCGGCCACCATAGCTGGCCTCCCGAGAGTCGAGCAGAGTATAGTAGAGCATCTTAGAGCGCAGAAATGCACCGAATGGTAGTACATAGCACGAAAGTCAAAGCTATCATCTCCTAACCAGCACAAACGTAACATTACCAAACGTACCCTACCAAACTTTATCGTGTCACGCCCGGAGCTACTGGCCTCTCCGGTGCCGAGTGGGATACTGTAGAGCAACGAAGAGCGCAGAAATCCACCGAGAAGCAGTTTACAGCACAGAAGTCAAAGTTACCCTGCCCTAAACTACACAACCGTAATATAACCTGACGGAAGATAACCCTGCCTAACGTGCCGAGACCGCTACTGCTGGCCCCATTGCCCAGCAGGACATATTGCAGCACAGTAGAGCGCAGAAATTCACCGTATAGCAGCGAACAGCGCATAAGTTAATGACATCCTTTCCTAAGCTAACGTATCAAACATAAACACACAAAACATATCTCAACACGGCGTGCCTCGAACACTATAGCTGGTCTTCCCAACGTCGAGCAGAGTATGGTAGAGCAACGTAGGGTGCATAAATCCACCGGAGATCTGTGTAGAGCGCAAAAGTCAATGCTATCCTATCCTAACCTATCCAAACGTAACATAACAAAGCGTGACTTAACAAATCATATCGGGCCACGACCACGACGGCAGGCCTCCCAGAGACGAGCAGATTATAGTTGACCACAGTAGAGAGCAGAAATTCAGCCAATAGTTGTGTACACCACGAAAATCGAAGCCATCCATACCTAACCCGAACTAACATAACCCAACCAAACAGCCTAGCTCATACTATCGTAAATAGAGCAACCTTGCTGGCAGCCGCAGAGACCAGTAAAATATACTAGAGCACAATATAGCGCAGAAATCCATAGAATCGCAGTGTATGGCAGAAAGGTCGATGCTATCCAAACCTAATCCAAGCCAACATAACACAACCGAACAAAGCCTAACTAAACATAACATGCCGCGGCCACTATTGCTGGACTACCCAGTGCCAAGAAGGATATAGTGTAGCACAGTAGAGCGCAGAAGTACATAGAATGGCAGTGTATAGCGGAAAAGGCAAGTGCATTATAACCCGACCCAAACTATCCTAGCAAAGCCAAACGTAACCCAACAGAATCTAACGTGCCGAGATCAGAATTGCTGCACTCACCAAGACAAAGCAGAATATAGTAGAGCACAGTAGGGCCAGGA
>NW_016961908.1:0-306 GCF_001483705.2 Eufriesea mexicana
CCTTTGTTGCATAAATAAGGAATAAATATACTATTGGCGTGTTAGAGCCATTGCAGTGCTATAGAATCTTGCTGGAAAATACAATTTTATTGACGTTTTCGACTAATATCGTAGTGACCTAACTTGCATATATAAGTGGGAAAGATTCTACTGGAATGCTGTAGTCACTGCGATGCTATTGAATCTAGATGGAAAATTCAATTTTATTGATATTTTCGAATAACATCGTGGTCAGCTAACTGTCTTGTATAAATATGAACGAAATGCAGTATTGGCTTGCTATAGCCATTGCAATGCTATAGAATC
>NW_016961909.1:0-1443 GCF_001483705.2 Eufriesea mexicana
ACCATCCATCCACGCATCCATACTAATGTACATCCAAACATCCACAAATACGTACATCCGTACGTTCGCGCATCATTGCATCCACACTTCCATACATCCATACATCCATACATACATACATACATATATCCATACACCCATGCATCCATTCATCCATCCAACCATACATACATCCATGCAAACATCCTCACATACATCCATACATCCATCCATCCATACATCATCCCATCCATACATCCAGGGATCCAAACATCAACCCATCCATACATCGAACCACCAATCCATCCATACATCTATACATACATACATACATCAATACATACATCCATACATACAATCATATATTCATTCATACATACACCCATCCATTCATCCTTAGATACATCCACACATACATCCATAAATACATCCAAAAAAACAACCATACTTACATCCACGCATACATCCGTACATACATCCATACATACATCCATGCATACATCCAGACATACGTCCACACAAACATCCATACATACATCCATACATACATCCAGACATACATCCATCCATTCATTCATCCATCCCTGCATACAAACATACATCCATACATACATACATCCATGCATCCATTCACCCATACATCAATACATCCATCCATCCATACATCCATCCACTCATACATCCAACCAACCATACATCCATGCATACATCAATACTTACATCCATCCATCCATTCATCCATACATATATACATCCACACAACCGTACATCCATACATTCGTACATCAGTACATCCATACATCCATACAGCCATACATCCATACATTCATACACACATACATCCATACATCCATCCATCCATACATCCATCCACTCATACATCCAACCAACCATACATCCATACGTACATCAATACGTACATCCATCCATCCATTCATCCATACATATATACATCCACACAACCGTACGTCCATACATTCGTACATCAGTTCATCCATACATCCATACAGCCATACATCCATACACTCATACACACATACATTCATACATCCATACATCCAATCATCCATACACTCATCCATCCGCCCATGCAACCGATCACCCAACAATCCAGCCAAGCATCCATACATCCACACATCAATACATCCATAAATCCTAACGTCCGTACGTCCAACCGTCGATGCATCCATCCATCCATCCGTCCATACGTACATCCATACCTACATCTTTAACAACATCCATACGTACATTCATACATTCATCCATGCATTCATCCAATCAACCATCAATCCATACACACATCCATCAATACATGTATCCCTTCATTCACCCATCCATTCATCCACACTCCCTTCCATCCACCCATACATTCATCAACCCACATATCCATACGTCCATAATACGTACATTCATTCATTCGTACATCCATTCATCCATACATACATACATCCATACATCCAGCCG
>NW_016961909.1:1584-1871 GCF_001483705.2 Eufriesea mexicana
ACACAAATCCATTCGTCCATACATACATCCATACACACATGCTTCCATACATCCATACATACATCCATAGATATATCCATACATACATCAGTACATACATCCATACACACATCTTTAACTACATCCATACATACATCCAAACGTACATCCATACATTCATCCATTCATCCATACATCCATCCATCCATACAACCATTCATCCATACATACATCCACCCATCCACCCATCCATCCATACATCCACACATCCATACATCCATCGACTCATACATCCATCCATTCATACA
>NW_016961910.1:0-454 GCF_001483705.2 Eufriesea mexicana
AATCTATAACCTGCTATAGCATGGTAAGTAGATCGCCTAGCACCTTCAATCCAATGGCAATTAGAGCCATCTGCTTGCCAGGGAATAGGTATATTCATAATCTATAACCTGTTATTGCTTGGTGAATAGATCGCCTAACGCCTTCAACCCAATGGCAAGTACAGCCATCTACTTTCCGGAGAATAGGTCAATTCAAAATCGAAATTCAAAATCGATAATCTGATATAGAATGGAGAATAGATCGCCTAACGCCTTCAAACCAATGGCAAGTACAGCCATCTACTTGCCAGAGAATAGGTCTATTCAAAATCTATAACCTGTTATAGCTTGGTGAATAGGTCGCCTAGCGTCTTCAACTAATGGCAAGCACAGCCATCTACTTGCCAGAGATTAGGATTATTCAAGACCTATAATCTGTTATAGCTTGGTTAATAGGTCGCCCAACGCCTTCAAT
>NW_016961911.1:0-550 GCF_001483705.2 Eufriesea mexicana
CGTATGTTTACCTATGTTACGCTTGGCTCGGCTAGGTTGGTAGAGGTTAGGTTAGGACAACTTCGACTTTTGCCCCACACAGTGCATTGTGCTCTAGCATGTTCTGCTTGGCTGTGGGCAGGCCAGCAAGTGTCGTCTCCGCACGCTACGTTCAGATATGGTACGGCTGGCTTGGCTAGGATAGGACATGCTTGGTTAGGATAAGTTTTGACTTTTGTGCTATACACTACTATTCGATGGATTTCAGCGCTCCTCGACTACTATACTCTGCTCGACTCTGGGGAGGCCAGCAATAGCGGTAGTGACACAATGGGTTAATATAAGTTTCGTTTGGTTGGGTTAGGTTAGGCTACGTTTGGTTCGGCTGTCCTTGACATTTGTGTTATACACTGCTATTCGGTGGATTTCTGCGCTCTACAGTGTTCTAATATGTCCTGTTTGGCTCTGGGGATGCCAGCAACGTAGGTCTCGTATCGTCGGGTCAGTCATTCTAGGTTTGATTAGGTTAGGTATGGTTAGGATATATTTGACCAATGTCCAATACACAGCT
>NW_016961912.1:0-1913 GCF_001483705.2 Eufriesea mexicana
CTGGCAGACGACAAATATGCAAAGGTACATCTTTACAACGCAATTATAAAATTTTATAAATTAAGCACAGAAATTGAACGATTTGTTAATTTTTCTCCAAGTGAAGAGGAGAGTGCATGGGAAATGAGAAAAAATTACAAACAAACGCCGGATGCATTGTTGTGTCCAATCCGGTTGTGCCTGCATCACGAAAAGAATGTAAGTAGTTCTAGTAACATAACCTTTAGTTATAATTAAATAGTGTAAGTTAGAAAAGACAATATTCTGTTGAAATAAACAGGCACGTACAACAATAGAAAAATATTTGACTCATGGAATATCATCAGCGTAGATGCCAAGAATTATACCTTATGGCAAGAAAAAATTGACGCAGCAATATAAATATGTAAAGTATGATATGTCTATTGCATTCTAGGTCGGTTAACCATATGACATACAAGATAGAAATCTCTGATGGTCAAATAAAAATTCAGAAAATGGAGATGGTTTAGGAAGACAAAAAGGAATACAATTAATTTAGACGATGGCCTCATATAGCAACAAAATATGGAGAATACTGTGAAATTGAAAGGTATGTTGTGTTCCTGATATAAATGAATATTAATATCAGTGCTCAAAGTCAACGATCATCGCTAATGTGTTAAGTTTGAATAGAAGGAATGAGAAGAGGACATGTAATATTATGTCAAATCAAGAAACAGAAAAGAGGCAGCATATGTATCAAGAGAGAAACATGTGTGGCATTGACTTGCAAATATGAGGATCATTGAAGAGATGGAGAATGAACAATTGATAATAGTTATAAAAGGTAAAGTTAAATTGAATATAGAGTGTAAATGTTGCATTAAGGCAAAAATGTCTAGTAATATTTATAGGGACTTGGACTATAAAAGAAGATATTATAATGGTACTATGGCACATCATAGACTTCATTGGGCTAATAAAGCCAATGTCAAAAGGAGGTAAAAGGTATGATTATTCGAGAAAAGAACCATTTGGTTGACTGATTTATAAATAACTAAAGATTTAATATGAAATATTATTGATAAAGGATTTTTTCTATTATAGGAGACTTACAAACATGAGTAATATTTATATGCAAGAGCCAGCCACTAAGGGTAAAGTAATAAGTATCATTTTATAATATTTCAATGCATTGTATATCTGTTTTTAAAAATTTAACCGATATACAATATTTACTTTCTAAATTTCTATATTAATGTATTAAATAATTTATAATTTGAATTACAATAGTAAATAATAAATTTTAATAAATTTGATTTTATAAGTATCTTACATTAATCAAACTAATATATTTGTCAAACTAGGTTGTACTGAAAACAACTGTTGGTGATATTGAGTTAGAATTATGGGCAAAAGAAACTGCAAAGGCATATAGAAATTTCATACAATTATGTATGGAAGGTTATTGGGATGACACTATATTTCATAGAATTATCAAAGAATTCATAACACAAGATGGTGATCCCACAAGTACAGGAGAAGGTGGTAAAATATATGAAGAACCATTTAAAGTGAGACTATATTTAAAAATAAAATGAATTCCTTTCTTATTCAAAAATAGTTATTGGATATATGTGTTTTAGGACGAATTTCATACAAGATTACGTTTTTGTTGACGAGATTTAATTGCTATGGCTAATGTTGGAAAAGATGACAATGGTTCCCAGTTCTTCTTTACTCTTAGTTTTACACCAGAATTGCAGAATAAACATGCAATATTTGGTGAATTTACTGGAGAATCTATATATAGTATGCTTAAACTCGAAGAAGTACTTGTAGATGAGGTAAATTTAATGTTTGCAAGAATATATATCAAGCATTGATATAAATATAATATTTCCTCTGTTTTGTAGAATGATAAACCACTTTATCCTCCAAGATTGATAAAA
>NW_016961913.1:0-460 GCF_001483705.2 Eufriesea mexicana
TCTGGTTAGTTCAGGATATCATCGACTTTTGCGCTATTCTCTGCAATTGCGGTTGATTTCTGCGCTCTTCTGTGCCCTAGTATACTCTGGTTGGCTCTATGGAATTCAGGAACAGTGTTCTCGGCACGTTTGGTTGGGTTATGCTTTGATTGGTTAGGTTAGGCCTGTATAGCTTCGACTTTTGTGCTATACACTGCTATTCGGTGGATTTCTGCGTTCTGCTGCGACCCAATATGATCTGCTTTGCTCCGGGGTTAGTGGAAACAGCCGCCGCGGCGCGTAAGGTAGAGTTATATCACATTTGGGTTTGTCAGGCTTGTTTGGGTTTGGATAGGATATCTTTGACTTTTGAGCTGCGCACAGAAATTCGGTCGATTTCCGCGCTCTACTGTGCCGCAGCATCTTCTGCATGGCTATGTGAAGGCTAGCAATAGTGGTCACGGCACGTTACGCTGAGTTA
>NW_016961914.1:0-574 GCF_001483705.2 Eufriesea mexicana
CTATCGTAATCAAACCTAACCTAAACTCACCTAACCAAACCTTACCGATTGTAATCTAACCTAACCTAGCCTAACATAACATATCCTAACCTTACCTGACCTGACCGTACCTGACATTAACTGAAATGGCCTGACATGACCTGACATGGCCCGACCTGACCTGACGTCACCTGACCCGACCAGCAATGGCCTGACCTGACATGACGAAACCGGAACTGGCCTGTCGTGACCTGACCTCATCTCACCTGACCTCACCTGACATCACCTGACACCACATGTAAATGACTTGAACTGACCTTACCTGTCGTGACCTCACTGTCCTGGCCTGGCCTGACCTGACCTGACCGGATCTGACCAAACCTAACCAAACCCGACCTGACCTGGCCTGGCCTGGCCTGGTCGTGCCTGACCTGACATGACCAGACCGGAACTGACCCGTCATTCCCTGGCATGTCCTGGGCTGGCCAGACCAGGCATGGCCTGTCCTGACCTGACATGTCCGGCACTGAAATGACCTGACCTGAACTGACCTCACGTGACCTGACCTGTCCTGACCTGACCTGACCTGCCCTGA
>NW_016961915.1:0-472 GCF_001483705.2 Eufriesea mexicana
TGTATGTATGTATGTATGTATGTATGGATGTATGTATGAATGGATGTATGGATCGTTGTGCGGCTGGATGTATGGATGAATTAATGATGGATGTATGGGTGGATGTATGGTGGGATGTATGGATGCATGTATGAATGGATGTATGACTGGGTGTATGGATGGGTGAATGGATGTATTGAAGGATGGATGTATGGATGGGTGGATGTATGGGTGGATGGATGTGCGGATGGTTGTATGTATGGATGTATGGATGGGTGTACGGATGGATGTATTTATGGATGTATGGATGTATTGATGGATTGATATATGGATGGACGGATGTATGTATGTATGTGTGAATGGATGGATGAACGTACGAATGGAAGGGTGCGTGGTTGGATATATGGATGTATGGATGGGTGGATGGATTTATGGATGTATGGATGTATGTATGCTTGGATGTATGGGAGGATGGATGTATGGGTGGATGTAT
>NW_016961916.1:0-278 GCF_001483705.2 Eufriesea mexicana
GATGTATGGATGCATGAATGTATGGATGGCTGGTTCTATGGTTGGATGGATTTATGGATGGGTAGATGAATGGATTTATGGTTGGGTGGATCGATGGATGTATGTACGGATGTGTGTATAGGTGTATGTATGGACGGATGGATGTATGGATGTATGGATGTATGGATGTATGTATGAATGTATGTACGAATGTGTGGATGTACGAATGTATGGACGTACGGATGTATGGATGTATATCTGTATGGATGTATTAATGGATGGATGTATGAGTGGATGGA
>NW_016961917.1:0-496 GCF_001483705.2 Eufriesea mexicana
AGCAGATTTTGAATAGCCCTGTTTTTTGGCAAGATGATGACTTTACTAGCCATTGGATTGGAGGCGTTAGGCGATCTATTTACCAAGCTATAACATGGTATAGATTTTGAATAGACCTATTTTCTGGCAAGTAGATCGCTGTACTTGCCGTTGGATTGAAGGAGTTAGGCGATCTATACGCCTAGCTATAATACATTGTAGACTTTTAATAGACTTATTCCCTGGCAAGTAGATGGCTGTTCTTGCCATAGGATTGCAGGCGTTAGGCGACCTATTCACGCAGCTGTAACAGATTACTGATTTTGATTATGCCTATTCGCTGGCTAGTAGATGGCTGTACCTGCCGTTGGATTGAAGGCGATAGGCGATCTATTCACCCAGCTATAACAGGATATTGATTTAGATTAGACCTGTTTTCTGGCATGTAGATGTATGTACTTGCCAATGAATTGAAGGCGTTAGGCGTTCTATTCACCAAGCTATAACGGATTATAGA
>NW_016961918.1:0-234 GCF_001483705.2 Eufriesea mexicana
GACGATCTGTTTACCAAGCTATAACAGGTTATAGATTTTGAATAGACCTATTCTCTGGCAACTTGGTGGCTGTACTTACCAATGGATTGAAGGCGTTAGGCGATCTATTCCATAAGCTATAACAGATTATAGATTTTCTATATACCTATTTTCTGGCAAGTAGATGGCTGAACTTGCCACTGGATTGAAGGCGTTGGGCGACCTATTCACCAAGCTATAACAGAATATAGATTT
>NW_016961919.1:0-630 GCF_001483705.2 Eufriesea mexicana
GTTATGTTGGCTAGGGTTAGCTCTGTATAGCTTTGACTATCGTGGTATACATTGCTTTCGGCGAATACCTGCGCTCTCCTAAGATATGCTCTACCCTGGGAAGGACGGCAGCAGCCATCGCGTCTCCTTCGTTTGTGTTAGGTTACGTTTGCCTATGTTACAGCTTGTTAGGATTGTAGAGGACAGCTTGGTCTCTTGTGCTATACACCATTATTCGGTGAATTTCTGCGATCCACTGTGATGTGATATGTTCTGCTCCGCTCTGGGAAAGACAGCTATGGTGGCCTTGGCACGTTATGTTAAGTTAGGCAACGTTTGGATAGGTTAGGTTAGGTCAGGTTAGGTCAGGTCAGGTTTGTATATCTTTGACCTCTGTAGTTTACACCGCAATGCGGCGCATTGCTGCGATCCATTGTTCTCTGGTATATTCTGATTGGCTCTGGGGAAGCCAGTAATAGTGGTCTCAGCACATTAGTTTGAAGTACGATACGTTTGGTTATGCTATATTTGCCTTGGTTAGGTTTGGATAGCTCCGACGTTTCTGCTGTACACTTCGATAATATGGACTTCTGCGTTCTACTCTACTTGATTATGCTCTGTCTATCTTTCACTTTTGTGCTATATACTGCT
>NW_016961920.1:0-1359 GCF_001483705.2 Eufriesea mexicana
AAAGGCATCCAAACCTTACCCACGCTAACATAAACTAACCGAACGTAACCTAGCCCAACATAGGGTGCACCGGCCACTCTTTCTGGACTCCCCAGGGCAAGGAGCGGCATATAGGGTTGCAGTAGAGCCGAGAAATCCAACGAATAGCAGGGTATAGCGCAAAGCCTGTAGCTATCCTGTCCCAACCAGAACAGTCGTAACGTTGCCAAACGTAACCAAACTCAACCAAATGCGCCGCTACCTCTACTGTCCTACCTGCTATCCTAACCTAAGCCAGACTAACGTACCCCCACCAAACGTAGACTAATAAACCTGGCGCGCCAAGACGACCATTACTCGCATCCCAGAAGCCGAACTGAGTATGGTAGAGCAACGCAGAGTGTAGAAATCCACCTAATAGCTGTGTATAGCACAAAAGTTTATGCCATCCTTTCCTAACCTAACAAACCGTAACATAACCAGACGTAACATAACTGAAAGTAACGTGCCGCGGCCAATACTGTTGGCCCCACAGATTCGAGCAGAGTATAGTAGAGAACAGTTGAACGCAGTATTACAGCCGATGACAGTGTATAACGCGAAAGACGAAGCTATCAAAGCCTAACCCAGAAAAACGTTGCCTAACCAAACGTAGAATAACGCGACCTAACGTTGGGCGACCACTATTCCTGGCCTCCCCAGGGTCTAGCAGATAAGAATGGAGCTCATTGGTGGCCAGGAATCCACCGATCAGCTGTGTATAGAACGATAGCCGGAGCTACCCTAACCAAACATATCCTAACCTTACCTAGCCAAGCGTAACATATCCCAGCCCAGCGTGTCATGAGCTCTACTGCTCTCATCCCGAAAGTAGAACTGTGTATAGTAGAGCAATGTAGGGCATAGAAATTCTCCGAATAGCAATGTACAGCGCAATAGTCGAAGCTACCCTCTCGTGACCTGACCATACGTATTATAACCGAAAGTAGCATAACTCAACCAAACGTGCCGCGGCAACTATTTCTTGCACCCCTAGAGCAAAGCAGGGCATATTAGAGCACAGCAGAGCCGAGAAATCCACCGAATTGAAGTGTATAGCGCATAAGACATAGCAATCCTAACCCAACTCAACGATACCTAATATAACCAAACGTAATGTAACTCAATCCAACGCGCCGCAACCACTATTCCTGGCGTCCCGGGACACAAGCGGTGGGTGGTAGGTGGTAGCGCTCGGAGCAGCGCCGAAGTCCATAGAATCGCAGTGTACAGCAAAAAAATCAAAGCAGTCCACACCTTGCCCAGGCCAACATAAAATAACGAAACGCAACCTAAGTCAACCTAACGTGCGGCGGCCACAATTTCTGGCCTCCCCAGGTC
>NW_016961921.1:0-816 GCF_001483705.2 Eufriesea mexicana
TTAACCCAGCTAACATAACCTAGTCAAACGTATCATAAATCAAGCCAACGATCCGAGGCCACTGTTGCTGGCCTCGTCAGAGACAAGCAGAGTTTATCAGAGCACAGTGGAGCGCAGATATCAGTGAACAGCAGTGTATCGCACAAAAGTCGGAACTACTCCCCCCTACTATATTCTAGCCTAAACTGACCAAGCGAACGGACCTCAACCTTTCGTGCCACGGCCACAATTGCTGGCCTACGCAGAGTGGAGCAGGGCATAGTAGAGCAATGTAGAGCGCGGAAATGCACGGCGTTGCAGTGTAAAGCTCAAATCTATAGATAACTTAACCAAACCAGACCCAACCTAACCTACCAAAACGTAGCCTAACTCAGCATAAGCTGCCGAGACCACTGTTCCTGCCCTTCCCAGAGTCAAGCTGAACATACTAGCTCATGGTGGAGGTCAGAGGTCCACCGAGAAGCAGTGTATATCACAAAAGTCAAAGATATCCTGACCAAACCTTACCTATCCTGACCTGACCAAACGCAGTTTAACAGAACGTAACGTGCCAATGACACAATTGCTGTCTCCCAGGTGCTAAGCAGGGCATGCCATAGCACAGTAGAGCGCAGAGATCCACCGAATAGCAGTGTATACCACGAAAGCCGAAGCTATGCATTCCTAACCCAAACTAACCTACCCTAACCAAACGTAGCATAGACCAACCTTTCGTGCCACGATCACCATTGCTGGCATTTGCAAAGCCGAGCAGGTTATAGTAGAGCAATGTAGAGCGCAGAGTTCCACCAAATAGTAGTGTATATCGCAAAAGTC
>NW_016961922.1:0-402 GCF_001483705.2 Eufriesea mexicana
GCGCAGTATTCGTAAAACTTGGAAATACTGTACCAATTGTTATAACAGGAATTCCGAAACATTGGGTCCAAAGATGGCGAAGAATTTAACACCAAAGGTTAGCACCTTTTGGTCCTAGTCTGGGCCGGACCCTGAGGACTAGCCGGGCCCAAACGGAAAATTTAGCACCGGTCTCTAGAGACCGGCATAGCACTTAACGCGATAAATAGAAGTTCCTATGCCACCGAAGTATCCTCGTCTAAGGCAGGGCCTACTATGTAGCCTTACCGACGAGTTCACTAGCAGGCCCAGTTCTGTTCCATTCAGGCCCAGACTCGGTCGTCAAGTGGGCCACTAACGGCGGGCGCAGTATTCGTAAAACTTGGAAATACTGTACCAATTGTTATAACAGGAATTCCGAAA
>NW_016961923.1:0-272 GCF_001483705.2 Eufriesea mexicana
CCTGAAAAACTCAATTTTATTGACATTTACGACTAATATCGCGGTGAGCTAATTTTCCTGCATAAATAAGGAGAAAAGATTCTGTTGGGGTGCTATTGACATTCTAATGCAACAGAGTCTTGCTGGAAAATTCAATTTTACTGGCATTTTCGACTAATATCGTTGTGAGATAACTTCCTTGCATAAGAAAGGAGGAATGATCCATTTTGAGTGCTATAGAAATTGAATTGATATAGAATGAGGCTGAAAATACAATTTTGTTAACATTTTCG
>NW_016961924.1:0-569 GCF_001483705.2 Eufriesea mexicana
GTTAAGTTGGGCCGGTCTATGTTTGGTCAGCATAGCTTTACCTTTTGAGCTATTCTCTGATATTCGGCGCATTTCTACGCTCTACTGAGCTCTAGTATGTCCTGCTTGGCTCTGGGAATGCCAGCAATAGTGTACTCGGTTCGTTATATTAAGTCAATTTACGTTCGGTAAGGTTGGGTTTGGCAAGATTTGGTCAGAATAGCTTTAACTTTTGTGCTGTGCGTTGCTATTCGGTAAACTTCTGCGATCTACTGTCCTCTACTATGTCCTGCTTGGCCCTGGGGAGTTCAACAATAGCGGTCTCAGCACTCTAGTTTGAGTAATGCTATGATTGATTATGTTGTGTTGCTTTGGCTTAGGTTCGGTTAGCTCTGACTTTTCCGATATGCACTGCGGTTCTATGGATTCCTGCATCCGACTCTCCACTAATGTTTTCTGCATGGCCCAGAGAGGCAGTAGTGTTCGAGGCTCGTTAGGTTGAGCTAGGTTACGTTTGGTTATGTTACGATGGTTAGGGTAGGAGGGGATAGCTTTGACTTTAGTGCTCTATTCTGCTATTAGCTGGATTT
>NW_016961925.1:0-1403 GCF_001483705.2 Eufriesea mexicana
ATTATTATCGTGGTGAGCTAGCTTCCTGGAATATGTATAGAGGAAAGATCCCTTTGGTGTGCTGTAGCCATTGCAATGCTGTAGAATCGGTTCGGAAATTTCAATTTTATTGACATTTTCGACTAATATCGTGGTGAGTATACTTTCTTGGATAAATAAGGAGGGAAGATCCTTCTGGAGTGCTATGGGCATTGCAATGCAGTACACTCTGGTTGGAATGTTCAATTTTATTGACATTTTCCATTATTATCGTGGTGAGCTAGCTTCCTGGCATAAGTATGGAGCAATTGACATTTTCGACTAATTTCGTGGTGAGCAAACTTTCTTGCATAAACAAGGAAGAAAGATTGTATTGGCATGCTACAGCCACTGCAATGCTATAGAATCTGGATGGAAATGCAATGCTATAGAATCTGGCTGGAAAGTTCAATTTTATTGACATTTTCTTGCATAAACAAGGAAGAAAGATTGTATTGGCATGCTACAGCCACTGCAATGCTATAGAATCTGGATGGAAAGTTCAATTTTATTGACATTTTCCATTATTATCGTGGTGAGCTAGCTTCCTGGCATAAGTATGGAGCAATTGACATTTTCGACTAATTTCGTGGTGAGCAAACTTTCTTGCATAAACAAGAAGGAAAGATTCTATAGGCGTGCTGTAGCCATTGCAATGCTATAGAATCTGGCTGGAAAGTTCAATTTTATTGACATTTTCGACTAATATCGTGGTGAGCTAACATTCTTGCATAAACAAGTAGGAAAGATTATATTGGCAAGATATAGCCATTGCAATGCTGCAGAAACTGGCTGGAAAGGTCAATTTTATTGACACTTTCGATTAATGTCTTTGTGAGCTAGCTTCCTGTCATAAGTATGGAGGATAGATCCATTTGGCGTGCTATAGCCATCGCAATGCAATAGAATCTTCCTGGAAAGTTCAATTTTATTGACATTTTCTACTCATATCGTGGTGAGCTAGCTTCCTTGCATAAGTATGGAGGACAGATCCTTTTGGCGTACTATAGCCATTGCTATGATATAGAATGTGCCTGTCGGATTCAATTTTATTTACATTAAAAAAAAATATTTTCGATTAATATCGTGGTGAGCCAACTTCTTGCATAAGTAAGGAGGGAAAATGCATTTGGCCTGCTATAGCCACTGCAATGCTGCCGAATCGGGCTGGAAAGTGCAATTTTATTGACATTTTCTACTCATATCGTGGTGAGCTAGCTTCCTGTCATAAGTATGGAGGATAGATCCATTTGGCGTGCTATAGCCATCGCAATGCAATAGAATCTTCCTGGAAAGTTCAATTTTATTGACATTTTCTACTCATATCGTGGTGAGCTAGCTTCCTTGCATAAGTATGGAGGACAGATCCTTTTGGCGTACTATAG
>NW_016961926.1:0-282 GCF_001483705.2 Eufriesea mexicana
ATTCTTGCATAAACAAGGAGGAAAGATTATATTGGCAAGCTATAGCCATTGCAATGCTGCAGTGTCGGGCTGGAAACTTCAGTTTTATTGACATTTTCCATGAATATCGTGGTGAGCTAGCTTTCTGGCATAAGTATGGAGGAAAGAGCATTTTCGACTATATCGTGGTGAGTTAACTTTCATGCATAAATGAGTAGGAAAGATCCTTCTGGAGTGATATAGCCTTTGCAATGCAGTAGAATCTGGTTGGAAAGTTCAATTTTATTGACATTTTCGACTAAT
>NW_016961926.1:412-655 GCF_001483705.2 Eufriesea mexicana
TAATATCGTGGTGAGCCAA
Source organism: Eufriesea mexicana (assembly GCF_001483705.2). Lineage (NCBI taxonomy): Eukaryota > Metazoa > Arthropoda > Insecta > Hymenoptera > Apidae > Eufriesea > Eufriesea mexicana. Next base: position 432 of record NW_016961926.1, read on the forward strand.
CTTCCTTGCGTAAGTAAGGAGGAAGGATCGTTTTGGCGCGCTGTAGCCATTGCAATGCTGCAGAATCGGGCTGGAAAGTTCAATTTGATTGACATTTCCCATTATTATCGTTGTGAGCTAGCTTCCTGGCATTAGTATGGAGGAAAGGTACCTTTGGCGTACTATAGCCACTGCAATGGTGTAGAATCTGTCCAGAAAGTTCAATTTTATTGACATTTTCGACT
>NW_016961927.1:0-365 GCF_001483705.2 Eufriesea mexicana
GCCATGGCTATAGCATGCAAATGGAACCTTTCCTCCTTATTTACGAACAAAATTACCTCAAAGAGTTATTAATCGAGAATGTCAACGAAATTGAATTTTCCAGTCAGATTCCATAGTACTGAAATGGCTATAGGGTGCCCATAGGTTCTTTCCTCTATATTTATGCAACAAAGTTAGCTCACCACGATAACAGTCGAAAATGTCTATAAAATTGAATTTTCCGTTCAGATTCAATAGCTTTGCATTGGCTATAGCATACCAATAGAACCTTTCCGCCTTATTTATGCAACAAAATCAGCTCAACACGATATAAGTCGAAAATGGCAATAAAATTGAATTTTTATGTCAGATTCTATAGTATTGCA
>NW_016961928.1:0-509 GCF_001483705.2 Eufriesea mexicana
GTACCACAGCATAACCTGACCTAACCAAGCCAAACCGAACGTTGCATATCTCAGCATAACTAATAGCGGACACTACCCCTGCCCTCCCCGTAGACAACGAGAGCGTGGTAGAGCACAGCAGATCACAGAAATGCACAGAATAGCTGTGTATACCACGAAAGTCAAAGCAATCCTTACCAAAAGTAGCCTAACCTAACCCAACAAAGCGTAACCTAAATAAATCATACGTGCCGCGACCGCAATTGCTCGCCTCGCAAGAGCTAAGCAGTGTATAGTAGAGCAGTGTAGAGCGCTGGTATCCACCGAATAGCAGTGTAAAGTGCAAAAGTCAAAGTAGCCTATCCTAACGTATGAAATCATAGCATATGCAAACGAAGCCTAACTAAACCTCTCATGGCCAGACCACATCTGCTAACATCCATAGGGAAATGCAGAATGTACTAGGGCACAGTAGAGCGCAGAAATCCACCGCATTTCTGTGAATAACACAAAGGCCGTAGATATCGTAG
>NW_016961929.1:0-663 GCF_001483705.2 Eufriesea mexicana
TATGCTACGTCTGGCTACGTTAAGGTTGGATATACTAAGATAGGGTAGCTTTGACTTTTGAACAATGCACTTCAATTCGGTGGACTTCTGCGCTCTAGTGTGCTCTATTATGTTCTGCTTGAGCATGAGGAGCGCAGCAATAGTGGTCTCGGCACGTTATGTTGAGCTGTGCTAGGATTGGTTGTGTTAGATTGGGTCAGGTAAAATTAGGGTATCTTCGAGTTTTTCGCTACAAACTGAAATGAGGTGGACATCTACGCTATGCAGTGCTCCAGTGTACTTTGCTTTGTTCCAGTGAGGCCAGCAATATGGGTTTCGTCATGTTAGGCTGAGCTATGTTACGTTTATTTATGCCACGTTTCGCTAGGTTAGGGTAGTCTACATCGGCATTCGAGGTTTACACATCTACTCGGTTGATTTCAGTGATCTACTGTGCTCTGCTCCATTCTGCTCTGCCCTGGGGAGGACAGGTGCAGTGGTGCGGCACATCATATTGAGTTATGCCACGTTCGGTTTGCTCAGATTAGATCAGGTTTTGTTAGGATACCTACGGCTTTTGCTTTCTTTACTGTAATGCGGTTGCTTTTTGCGCTCTACTGTGCTCTAGGACATTCTGCTCGTCCCTGTGGAGGACAGAAATAGTGGCCTCGTCAAGTTAGGTTT
>NW_016961930.1:0-682 GCF_001483705.2 Eufriesea mexicana
TCTTCACACGTAATTATATTAAAATATTTTAGTTAGAGAAGCAAAATTTATCTTCAGGTATTCCTTGTGTGCTCATACTATCGTAATTTGCAAAAATTCTCGGCTAAATTAGATAATACTTATTTTATAAAATTATTTAATACTTATCTTATGAAATTATATAATACTTATTTTATGAAATTATATTAAATTATTATGATTTTTTACACCTAAAGTGCTATAATATAGGCATAAAATGGAATTAAATATTGTTTATTATAATTATCAAGAAGAAAATAATGAAAGAATAAGTATTACTGATTTTGGCTAAAAACTTTTTACCAGATGTAGTATGCTATTGTGTTTATGCATAGAATATACAAAGTCAAATATTATCTACATATAAAATGGTAAATTTTCATTTAGATTATATTTAAAAAACGAAGCTTACTTTTAAATATATCCTACATCCCTGTGTAAAAAAATTTTTTTTTTTAAATTCTATATTATATTATATTATAACTGTAAGCTAGGAAATATCTTAAAAAAATTGTAGAATATATTAGTAATTTTATATTTAGTATAAAAATTGTGTTCCATTAAAATATATTTAGAAAGGGAAAATTTAATTTTAGACATGCCATATTAAACGTTTCAAATATTATTATAAATTATAAATATTAATTACGAAATATTAACAAAA
>NW_016961931.1:0-539 GCF_001483705.2 Eufriesea mexicana
TTCGACTAATATCGTTGTGAGCTAACTTTCTTGTATAAATAAGGGGGAAAGATACTATTCCCGCGCTATGGCCATTACAATGCTTTTGAATCTGCCTCGAAAATGCAACATTATTGACATTTTCCACTAACATCGTGGTGAGGTAGCTTCCTTGCATAAATGCGGAGGAAAGATTCTATTGGCCAGCTATGGCCATTGCAATTCTATAGTATCCGGATGGAAAATTCAGTTTTATTTACATTTTCGTCTAATATCCTTGTGAGCTCACATCCTCGCATAATTAAGCAGGAAAGATACTAATTGCACGCTATACCCATTACAATGCTGTAGAATCTGCATCGAAAATTCAATTTTATTGACATTTTCGACTAATATCGTGGTGAGGTGACTCTCTTATTTGCATAAATAAGGAGGAAAGATTCTTCTGGCACGCCATAGCCATTGCAGTGCTATAGAATCATCCTCGAAAATTCAATTTTATTGACATTTTCGAATAATATCGTGGTGATGTAACTTTCTTCCATAAATACGGAGGAAAG
>NW_016961932.1:0-618 GCF_001483705.2 Eufriesea mexicana
CTCGGCCCTCGGGCAGCCAGCAACTGTGGTTGCGGCACGATAGATTGAGTCAGGTAACTAGCGATTGGCTAGTTCAGAGTACGCTTTGTTAGGTTACGATATCTTTGACTTTTGTAATACACACGGATACTATGCGGACTTCTGCGCTCTTCTGTGCGCTATCGCTCTCTGCTTGCCTCTCTGGACGTCAGGGGTAGTGCGCTCGACACGTTACGTTTAGTTACGTTACGTTTGGTTTGGTCAGGAAAGTGTAGCTACGAATACTATGCTATGCACTGCAATCTTATGGACTACGACGCCCTACCCTCCTCTATCACGTTCTACTTGGCTCTGGGGCGGCCAGCAAAAGTGATCTCGTTACGCTAGGTTGAGTTACGTTACGCTTGGCTTAGCCAGGTTAGGACATGATTGGTATGGGAAGCTTTTCCTATTATGCTATACACTGCTATTAGGTTGATACTTGTGCAATGCACAGCTTTACTAGCGTCTGCTTGAATCTGGAGAGACGAGCAGTAGCGGTCATGGCACGCTTGATTGAGATAGGTTACGTTTGGTAGGGTAAGGTTAGGTTAATTTTGGTCAGGACGAATTTGATCTTTGTGCTGTACACTGCTATTT
>NW_016961933.1:0-680 GCF_001483705.2 Eufriesea mexicana
TAATGACGCATTAGGAGCTGTACTCGCACAAAATGGACACACTTGCAGTTTTATTTCTGGAAATGTTAACCCTGCAGAAAAGAACTACACTACCACTGAAAGGGAACTTTCAGCAATCGTGCGGTCTATAAAGAGACTGAGGCAACACTTACTAAGAGGAATGTTCATTACACAAACAGATCATCAATCTTCGAAACGGTTGCACATTGTCAGAAATCGAACATCTAGACTGATGCGCAGGAGATACCGACTGGAGGAATATGACTATGACATTGAGTGTAAAAGAGAAAATGATAATATAGTTGCAGATACCCCTTCTAGAACGCACCATGCCCAAATTATGGAAGTTCAACCAGTAAAATTAAAAATCAGAGCAATATTCAAACCAGAAAATTTAGAAAATTTACTACCTGACGAAATTTTAAATGAAACAAATTCAATAGAGGCTGGTGGTATACAAACTTCAGTAGAAGACGAAAACGAACTACACGAACAGTACATCGACTGGAAGACTGAAACCACATCATTTCCATTAAAAATAGAAGCTAACAATCCCCATTTGGAATACCTCTCCAACGACATTTTAGGTACATACGATGAAAAAGTTTGGTCACTTTAACTGCATAACCTTGCAGCTTTACAACAAAATAATCAAAGTATAAAATTCGGCATAAAACATA
>NW_016961934.1:0-567 GCF_001483705.2 Eufriesea mexicana
AGTGGTCCCGGCGCGTTAGACATAGTTACTTTGCGTATGTTTATGTCACGTTTGGTTAGGTTAAGAGAGGATATCTATGACATTTGTACTGCACACTGCTATTCGGTGCATTTCAACGCTCGACATTGCTACAGTATGCTCTACTCGTCTCTGGGGAGACCAGCAATGGCGATCGTGGCACGATAGTTTGAGTTAGGATACGTTCGCTTGAGAAAGGTTTGGTGAGGTTTGGTTGGAATTGCTCTGACTTTCGTGCTATAAACTGCTATGCGTTGGATTTATACGCTCAACTGAGATCTAGTAAATTCTGCGTGGATCAGGAGAGGCAACCAATGGTCGCCACGGCACGTTAGATATATCTATGCTACCTTCGGCTATGCTACATTTGGCTATATTTGGATATTGTAGCTTCGGCTATCGTGATAAGCACAGCGATTCTGTGGATATTTCAGCGAAGTATTCTCCTCTAATACGTTCTGCTTCGCTCTGAGGAGGGCATCAATAGTGGCCTCGGCGTGTTAGGTTGAGTTATGTTACTTTCCCTCGGTTAGACTTGTTTGGGATAGG
>NW_016961935.1:0-532 GCF_001483705.2 Eufriesea mexicana
CAAGATTCTATAGCATTGCAAAGCCTATTGCACGCCAATAGAATCTTTCCTCCTTACCTATGCCAGAAAGATAACTCACCACGATATTAACCGAAAATCACAATAAAACTGAATTTTCCAACCACAGTCTTCATCATTGCAATGTCTATAGCGCGCCAATAGAATCTACCCTGCTTATTTAGGCAAGGAAGACACGTCACCACGATAATAGTCGAAAGTGATAATAGTATTGAACTTTCCAGCAAGATTCTATAGCATTGCAAAGCCTATTGCACGCCAATAGAATCTTTCCTCCTTACCTATGCCAGAAAGATAACTCACCACGATATTAACCGAAAATCACAATAAAACTGAATTTTCCAACCACAGTCTTCATCATTGCAATGTCTATAGCGCGCCAATAGAATCTACCCTGCTTATTTAGGCAAGGAAGACACGTCACCACGATAATAGTCGAAAGTGATAATAGTATTGAACTTTCCAGCAAGATTCTATAGCATTGCAAAGGATATAGCACGCCAATGGTATCCTT
>NW_016961936.1:0-254 GCF_001483705.2 Eufriesea mexicana
ACGCTTTTGCTGGACCATACATTAAACGCAGAATGTACCAGTGCACCGTAGTGCGCTGATATCCACCGCACTGCTGTGGACAGCACAAAAGCCGTAGAAATCCTAACCAAACCTAACCTATCCTAGCCTAACAGAAGGTAGCATAACTCAACATAACGCTCCGCGAACACTGCCCCTGGCCCCTCTGAGCCAAGCAGAATGTAGTAGAGCACAGTAAATCACAGAAGCCCAAGGAATAACAGTCTATAGCACGG
>NW_016961937.1:0-578 GCF_001483705.2 Eufriesea mexicana
TGTCAGTGTAGTGCACATAAGTCAGAGTTACCATAACCTAACCCTACCCAACCTAACATAACCCAACGCAACATAACTTAACATTACGCGCAGAGACCACAATTACTGGCCTCCCCAGAGACAAGCAGAACATGCTAGAACACAGTAGTGCGCAGAAATCCACCGGGTGGCAGTGTATGGCACAAAATTCCAAGCAATCCTCTCCTAACCTAACCAAACATAACATAACCGAACGCAAATTAACACTGCCTATCGTGCACAGAGCACTACTGCTGGTCTCCACAAAGCGAAGGAGGGCATACAAGAGCACTGTAGAGCGTAGAAGTCCACGGAATAGCAGCGTATACCATAAACGTCTGCGCCATATAAACCAAACTCAACATACCCTGACCAAGCCAAACGTAACCTAACCCCACCGAATGAGCCGCGACCACTATGGCAGTCATCTCAAGGGCCAGGCAGATTATATTAGAGCACCGCAAAGCGCAGAAGTCAACCTTATAGTTGCGTATCACACAAAAGTCAGAGCTATCCAATTCTAACCTGACCAAACGTAACGTAACCAAACGTAACGTAAC
>NW_016961938.1:0-454 GCF_001483705.2 Eufriesea mexicana
GGTGGTCGCTGCGCACTAGGTTAAGTTAGGTTAGGTTAGGTTAGGCTAGGTTAGTTTGTGTCATCCTTGAGTAGCGTCGACATTCGTGGTAAATACTGCTATACGGTGGATATGTGCTTTCTACTGTGCTCTGGTATGTTCTTCATGGCACTGTGGAGGCCAGTAACAGAGGTCTGGTCTCGTCAGGTTCAGTCACTCAACGTTGGGTTAGGTTGGCGTTGGTAAAGAAAGGTTAGGTTATCTCTGGCGTTTGTGCAATCCGCTGCTCCTTGGAGGCCTTCGGCTCTCTGCTGTGCTCTAGTGTATTCTACTTGGCTCTGTGGAATCTAGAAAAAGGCGTCCCAGCACGTTCGGTTATGTCATGTTGCATTTGGTTATATTACGTTTGGACAGGTTAGGATGGGGTACCTGTGACTTTTGTGCTGTATACTGCTATTCGGTGGATTTCTGCGCT
>NW_016961939.1:0-613 GCF_001483705.2 Eufriesea mexicana
TAGGAGAGGATTGCTTCGACATTAGTGATATAGTATGTTATTAGGAGGATCCCTGAAACCTACGCAGCCCTAATATTTTCTGCTTGGATCTGGGAATGCCAGCAATAGTGATCTCGGCACGTTATGTTCAGTCTCGTTACGTTCGGGTAAGTTAGGTTAGGTTATGTTTGAGCAGGATAGCTACAACTTTCATGCTGTAAACCTCTATTCCTTGGATTTCTGTGCTCTACTCACCACTAACGTGTTCTGCATGGCTCTGTGGAGGCCAGGAATGGTGGTCGCGGCACGCTAGGTTTAATTGTGTTACGTTTCTTTACTTTACGTTTGGTTAGGTTAGGTGGGGATTGCTTCGACTATACATCAATATTCTGCTATTAGGTGGATTTCTGCGCCTTATAGTGCTCCAGTATTTTCAGCCTGGCACCAGGAGGGCCACCAATAGTGATCTTGGATCGTCGTGTTGAGTCAGGTTGCGCTCGGTTATTTTGAGTTAAGCAAAGCTTGGTAAGGATAGTTTAAACTTTTGTGCTGTACAATGCTATTTGGTGGACTTCTGCCCTCTACTGTCCTCTAGTATGTGCTACATGTCTCTGAGGGGGGGGGGGGGGGGGGT
>NW_016961940.1:0-550 GCF_001483705.2 Eufriesea mexicana
GCTATAGACATTGCAATGCTATGGAATCTGCATGGGAAATACAATTTTATTCACATATGCGACAATTGCCGTGGTGAGCTATCTTTCTTGCATAAATAAGGAGAAAAGATTCTATTTGCGTCCAATACCAGTTGCAGTGCTATAGAATCTGGCTGGAAGATTCAGTTTGATTGATATTTTCGACTAATACTGTGGTGAGCTATCTTTCTTGCATTAACAAGAAGGAAGAATACTATTGGCGTGCTATTGCCATTGCAGTGCTAATATATAATCTGGCTGGAAAATTCAATTTTATTGGAATTTTCGGACAATATCGCGGTGAGCTGACCTCCTTGCATATATAAGGTGGAAGAATACTATTGGCGTGCCATTGCCATTGCAGTGCTATATAATCTGCTTGGAAAATTCAATTTTGTTGACATTTTCGGACAATATTGTGGTGATCTGACCTCCTTGCATAAATAAGGAGGAAAGATTCTATTTCCGGGCAATTGCCATCGCAATGCCATAGAATCTGCATGGAAAATTCAATTTTATTGACATTCTCAAA
>NW_016961941.1:0-307 GCF_001483705.2 Eufriesea mexicana
GCTCAGGACGGCGTCGAGAAGTACTCGCCGTACCAACGAATTGACTCAGATTTTAAAACGCTCTAAAATCCGAACCACGTGATCCACGCTTACGCAATTCACACAGGTGACCACCATGCATCTTAGGATTAGATATATCTCCCCCAAATTCCATTCCGAGAATATACAATAATGTCAATAATCGCCGAACGCAGTCGAACCGAAATATTTGGTCCAAAAATGGGCAAAAAATCGCGAAAGCTCGAAAGCTCTCTGTGATAATGCAGACCTTTAGGCACGTCCTTAAGCTCTCATGCGGCGAAGTCTC
>NW_016961942.1:0-1988 GCF_001483705.2 Eufriesea mexicana
TGGACCTGACACAACCTAAGGTAACGTAACCTGACCCATCATCATGTGCCGAGACCGCTATTGTTGCCATACCAGGAGTCAAGCAGGGCACACTGTAGCGTAGTAGTGCACAGAAATCCGCCGAACAGCAATGTAGAGCACAAAAGTTAAAGCTATCCTAACCAAACTGTGCTTGACGCAACCTAACCAAGCGTAACCTGATCCCTCATGACGTGCCGAGACCACTAGTGCTGGCCTTGCCGCAGCCGAACTGAAAATTATAGAGCTCGGTAGGGCGCAGATGTCCACCTAATAGTAGACGATAGCACTAGGATCATAGCTATCCTCACCTAACATTACCAAGCGTAACGTAACCAAACCTAACCTATCACAACCAAACGTGCCGCGACCACTATTACTGGCCTCTCCAGAGTCAAGCGGATCACGTTAGTGGAGACCAGGACGCAGACATGCATGTTGTCGCAGTGCAAATCAGAGAAGCGGAAGCAGCCCAAACCTTGCCCAAAGCTACAGAACGTAACCAAACAAAGCAAGACACATCCTAAGATGCCGTGGCCGCTATTGCTGCCCGTCCCGGAGCAATGCAGGACAAACTAGAGCACAGTATATCGCAGAAATCCAACGAAGGGCAGTGTTCAGCAAATAAAGTTAAAGCTGATCTCTCCAAACTTGGCCTGAACCAACGTAACCGAACGTAACCTGACCCAACGTAACGCGCCGAAACCGCGATTGCTGGCATTCCCAGAGCGAAGCTGAAAGTTCTAGAGCACTCTAGGTCGCAGGAACCCACCTAGTAGCAGACTAAAGCACTGATGTCACAGCTACCCTCTCCTCACATAACCAAACGTAACATAACTCAGACTAAGGTGCCGAGACCACAATTGCTAGCCCTCCGAGAGCAAAGCTGTGATTATTAGAGCCGCGTAGGGCGCCGAAACCAACCTAAAAACAGGCTACAGCACCAAAGTCAAGGCTACACTCCCCTAACCAAGCCAACATTTACATAACCAGGCGTAACCTAACTCGGCCTAACTTGCCGCGATCACAATTGCTGGCCTTCGCACAAACAAGCAGAACTCATCAGTGGAGAGTAGAATGCAGAAATCCATAGAAGCACAGTGTGTATCTGAAAAGTCAAAGCCACCCAAACCTAACAAAGACGAACAGAATAAAGCCAAATATAGCCTAGCGCAGCCTAACTTGCCGAGACCGCTATTGCCGCCCTCAGTAGGGCCGAGAATGTCATACTAGTGCACAGTAGAGCGCAGAAATCCACGAATAGTAGCGTACAGCACAAAAGTTAAAGCTATCCTAACCAAACTAAGCATAACCCAGCCCAGCCGAACGTAACGTGACTCAATGTGAAGTGACGAGGCAGCTGTTACTGGACTTCCGAGAGCCAAGCAGAAGATACTAGTGCACTGTGGGGCGCAGAAATACACCTAATAGCAGACAATGGCACTAAAGTCGTAGCAATCCTCTCCTAACCAATCCAATCGTAACATAACCAAACGAAACCTAACTCATACTAACGTGCTGCGACCACTATTGCTGGCATCCCCAGAGCCTATCAGAACTGGTTAATGGAGAGTATAACGCAGAAATCCATACAATCGCAGTGTATATCTGGAAAGCTAAGGCCACCCAAGCCTAACCCACACTAACCGAAGATAAGCAATAATAGACTGACACAACTTGACGTGCCGAGACCGCTTTGTTGCCCTCCCCAGAGCGAAGCAGGACATAGTAGGGCGCACTTGAGCGCAGAAATCCGCTTAATGGCAGTGTGCAGCAAAAAAGTATAAGATATACTGACCAAACTTGACCTGACGCAACCTAATGGAACGTAACCAGACCCATCACCACGTGCCGAGACCGCTATAGTTGTCACACCAAGATTCAAGTGTGGCACACAATAGCACAGCAGTGCGCAGAAATCCGCCGAATAGCAGTGAACAGCACAAAAGTTAAATCTATCCTAATCAAGC
>NW_016961943.1:0-258 GCF_001483705.2 Eufriesea mexicana
CATCTTACCTCTGTACAGGCGAGCAACGCTGGTCTCGCCAAGTTACGTTCAGTTATGCTACGTTCTGGCATGTCAGGTTTGGCTAGGTTAAGAGAGGCTACATGGACTTCTGCGCTTTACACTGCCATTCTGCGTATTCCTGTGACCTTCTGTGCTCTGTTATATTCTGCTTTGCTCCGGGGAGGCATGAAGCTATGGCCGCGGCACGTTATTTTGAGCTGTGCAGTGTCTTGTTATGTTAGGTTAGGAGAGTTTAGG
>NW_016961944.1:0-2042 GCF_001483705.2 Eufriesea mexicana
AGTCAAGCCGATAATACTGGAGCAGTGTAGGGCGCTGGAATGTGCCTTTTAGCAGACTATAGCTCCAAAGTAAAAGCTACACCATCCAAACATGTCCAATCGCAATATAACAATACGTAAACTAACACAACCTAACCTGCCGCGACCAGTATTGCTGGCCTCGACAGATCCAAGCAGAAAACGTTAGTGGAGGGTAGAACGCAGAAATCCACATAGTTGCAGTGTATATGGCGAAAGTCAAAGCTACCCAAGCCTAACCCAAACCATCATAATGTCAACAAACATAGCCTAACTCACCCTAACCAGCCGAGACCCTTACTGCTGCACAAAAAAAACAAGCAGGACATACAAGAGCGCAGTAGAGCGAAGAAATCCACCGAATGCAATGTGCGGCACAAAAGTTGAAGGTATCTTGACCAAACTTATCATAACCCAACCTAACCGAACGTAACCTTCCTCAACTTAACGTGCCGATACCACTATTTGTGGCCTTCCTAGTCGCAAACTGAAGGTATTAAAGCACTATAGGGAGCAGAAATCCACCTAATAGCATACAATGCTTCTAAAATCAAAGTCATACTCTCGTAACCTAACCAACCGTATCATAACCAAACGTATACTAACTCAACCTAACGTGCAGCGACCACTATTGCTGACCTACACAGAGTCAAGCGGAACACATTAGTGGAAAGTGGAATGCAGAACTCCATATACTCGCTGTGTATATCAGAAAAGACTAAGCTACCCAATCCGACCACAAACAGACAGGACACGCACAAACATAGCCTGACCCAACCTAACGTGCCGACACCGCTATTGTTGCCCTCCACAGAGCCAAGCAGGATATGCTAGAGCACAGTAGAGCGCAGAAATCTACCGAACAGCAGTGGACGGCACAAAAGCTAATGCTATCCGTACAATACGTAACATAACCCAACCTAATCGAACGTAGCGTGACTTACCATAACGACCCGCGACCGTCCTTGCTGGCCTTGCCAGAGTCAAACTGAAGATATTAGAGCACTGCAGAGGGCAGAAATCCACATAATAGCGGAATACAACACTAAGGTCAAAGCTATCCCGTCTAAACCAAACCAATCGTTACGTAAGCAAACGTAACCTAGCTCAACCTAACGCGCCGCGAACACTATTGTTGGCCTGCCCAGAGCCAAGCGAAACACGTTAGTGTGGAGTGGAACGCAGAGATCCATAAAATCGCTGCGTATATCAGAAAAGACGAAGCTACCCAAGCCTAACCCGAACAAACAGTATCTAACCGAACATAGCATGACTCAAGCAGACGTGCAGATACCGCTATTGTTGCCCTCCACAGAGCCAACCTGGATATACCAGGGTACAGCAGAACGCAGAAATCCACCAAATAGCTGTGTACAGAGTCGAAGTTAATGCTATCCCAACCAAACTTATCCTGACATAACGTATTCGAACGTGACCTTACACATCATAATGTGCCGAGACCACTAATTCTGGCCTTGCCAGAGCCAACCTGGAAATATTACAGCACTGTAGGGCGGAGTAATGCACCTATCAGCAGACCGTAACACTAAAGTCCTAGGTACCATCTCCTAACCCAGAGAATTGTAACATACACAAATGTACCCAAGCTTGCACTAACGTGCCGCGACCACTGTTGCTCCCCTCCACAGGGCCAAGCAGAACACATTAGTGGTGAGAAGGACGCAGAAGTCCATGTCAACGCAGTGTATATCAGAAAAGTCTTAGCTACCCGAACCTAACCCAATCAAACCGGACATAATCAAACGTAGCATGGCTTAACATAACGTGACGAGACCGTTATTGCTGCCCCACGCAGAGCCAAGCAGGACACACTAGACCACAGCAGAGCGCAGAAATCCACCGAAAAACAGTGTACAACCCAAAAGTTAAAGCTATCCTGAACAAACTTATCTGGACGCCACCTAACCGAACGTAACTTGAATCATCATAACCGCCGAGAGCACTATTCCTGGACCTGTCGGGGCCAAGCTGAAATTATTAGATTAATGTAGGGCACAGAAATC
>NW_016961945.1:0-963 GCF_001483705.2 Eufriesea mexicana
GTGCGCTATCTTCGTTGCATAGATATGGAGGGAAGATTCTATTGACGTGCAATAGCCACTGCAGTGCTATAGAATCTGCATCGGAAATTCAATTTTACTCACATTTTCGACTAGTATCGTGGTGAGATACCTTCTTTGCACAAATAAGGAGGAAAGATGTGATTTGTGTGCTATACCCGTTGCAGAGCTATAGAATCTGCCTGGAAAATACAATTTTATTGACATTTTCGGCTAATATTGTGGTGAGCTAACTTTCTTGCATAAACAAGGAGGAAATATTCTGTTGGCGTACTATGGCCATAGCTGTGCAATAGAATCTGGCTGGAAAACTCAATTTTATTGACATTTTCAAAGAATGTCGTGGTGATCTAACTTTCTTGCATAAATAAGGAGGAAAGATACTATTGGCGTGCTATAGCCCTGCAGTGCAACAGAATCTGGCTGGAAAATATAATTCTACTGATAAGTTCGACAAACATCGGGGTGAGCTAGCTTTCTTACATAAATAAGGAGGAAAGATTCTATTGGCGTGCTACAGCCATTGCAATGATACATAATCTGGCTGGAAAATTCAATTTTATTGACATTTTCGGACAATATCGTGGTGAGCTGACCTATTTGCATATATAAGGAGGAAAGATTCTATTGGCGTGCTATGGCCATTGCAGTGCAATAGAATCTGGCAGGAAATTCCAATTTTATTAACATTTTCGAATAATATCTACATGAGTTATATTTCTTGCATAAATAAGGAGGAAAGATTCTATTGGCGTGCTTTAGCAATTGCATTGCTATAGAATCTGTCTGGAATTTCCAATTTTATTCACATATACGACTATTGTCGTGGTGTGTTAACTTTCTTGCGTAAATAAGGACGGAAAATACGATTGGCGTGCTACGGCCATTGCGATTCAATAGAATCTGGCTGGAAACCGCAAATTTATTGACATTTTCGAATAATAG
>NW_016961946.1:0-1080 GCF_001483705.2 Eufriesea mexicana
CTATATCCATTGCACTGCTATAGAATCTGGCTGGATAATCCAATTTTATTGACATTTTCGGCTGATATCACTGTGAGGTAACTTTCTTGCATAAAAAAGGAGGAAAGGTTCTATAAGCGTGCTAAATGCATTGCAAAGCTATAGAATCTTTCTGGAAAATTCAATTTTGTTGACATTTTCGAATAATATCGAGGTGAGCTACCTTTATTGTATAAACAAGGATGAAAGATTCAATTGGCGTGCTATAGCCGTCGCAATGCTCTAGAAACGGGCTGGAAAGCCAATTTTGTTGACACTTTCGACTAATATCGTGGTGGGCTCTCCTTCTTGCATAAATAAGGCGGAAACATTATGTTGTCGTGCTCTAGTCATTGCAAAGCTATAGAATCTGGAAGGGAAATTCAATTTTATTAGCATTATCCACTAACATCGTGGTGACCTATCTTGCTTGCGTAAGTAAGTAGGAAAGATTCTTTTTGAGTGCTATAGCCATTGGAATGATATAGATTGTGGCTGGAAAGTTCAGTTTTGTTGACATTTTCCACTAATATCGTGGTGAGATAACTTGCTTGCATAAATAAGGCTAAAAGATTCTGTTGGCGTGCTATAGGCAGTGCTATGCTGTACAATCTTCCTGCGAAACTCAATTTTTTGAAACTTTCGACTAATATCGTGGTGAGCTAACTATATTGCATAAATAAGGAGGACAGATTCAATATACAATCTTCCTGCGAAACTCAATTTTTTGAAACTTTCGACTAATATCGTGGTGAGCTAACTATATTGCATAAATAAGGAGGACAGATTCAATTCACGTGCTATAGCTGCCGCAGTGATATAGAATATGGCTGGAAAGTGCATTTATATTGACATTTTCGACTAATATCGTGGTACCCCCACATCCTTGCATACGTAAGGGGGAAAGAAACTTTTGGCGTGCTATAGCCATCACAATGCAGTAGAAACTGGCTGGCAAATTCAATTTTATTGACATTTTCGACTAATATCGGGGTGAGTTAACTTGCTTGCATAAATAAGGCTAAAAGATTCTGTTGGCGTGCTATAGGCAGTGCTATGCTG
>NW_016961947.1:0-283 GCF_001483705.2 Eufriesea mexicana
AGACAAGCAGAACATATTAGAGCACAGTTGGGCGCAGAAGTCCGCGGAATAGCAGTGTATAGAGCAAAAGGCAAAGCTACCATATCCTAACCTAACCAAGCCTTAACTAGCCGGACGTAGCATAACCCAACATATTCTGCCGCGACCACTATTCCAGACGTCCCGGGCGACAGACAGAGTACGATTGCGCATAGTAGAGCGCAGAAGTCGAAAGAATAATGGTATATAGTTCAAAAGTCAGAGCAGTACCAAACTAACCCAGCATAGCCTGACCTAGCCAAGC
>NW_016961948.1:0-585 GCF_001483705.2 Eufriesea mexicana
TACAGTAGAGCACAGCAGATCGCTGGAATGCACAGAATAGCAGTGTGTAGCTAAAATTCAAAGCTGTCATTTTCTAGCAACAGGTCGTAAGGTAACCATGCGTAACCAGACATATCGTAACGTGTCGTGAGAACTATTGCTGGGCTCCCCAGAGTCGGGCAGAACATACTGGAGGAGAGTAGAGCGCAGAAATCTATAGAATCGGAGTGCATGGCAGAAAAGTCTAAGCTATCCACTCTTAACCCAAACAAACGTAGCTCAACCATGCGCAGTCTCACTCAATATAACGTGCCGCGACCACTTTGCAGGCCTCGCCAGGACCAAGCAGAATATAGTAGATCACAGTAGATCGAAGGTGTCCACCGGAAAGCAATGTATAGCACAAAAGTCAAAGCGAACCCACCCTGACCCAGCCAATCGTCACATAACCGAACGTAACATAACTAATGCCAAAGCGCAGAGACCACAGTTTCTGGAGCCACACGGCCAATCAGAATATAATAAGGAACAGTGGAGCACAGGAATTCTCCGGACAACAGTGTGTAGCACGAAAGTCAAATCCATCCTTACCGAACTTAGCCTAAC
>NW_016961949.1:0-253 GCF_001483705.2 Eufriesea mexicana
GGAAGAATCTATTGCATTGCAATGCCTACTGCACGTCAATAGTGTCTGTGCTACCTATATATGCGAGAACGTCATCTCACCCCGATATTAGCTGAAAATGTAAATAAAATTGAATTTTCCGGACACACTCTATATCTTTGCAATGGCTATAGCAGGCCAGTAGTATATTTCCTCCTTATTTATGCATGAGGGGCAGCTCACCACAATATTAGTGGTAAATGTCAATAAAATTGTATTCTCCAGCCAGATTCTA
>NW_016961950.1:0-702 GCF_001483705.2 Eufriesea mexicana
TGCATAAATAAGGAGGAAAGATTCTATTGGCGTGCTATTGCCATTGCAATGCTATAGAATCAGACTGGAAAATTCAATTTTATTGTTATTTTCGAATAATATCGTGGTAAGCGAACTCCCTCGTGTACATAAGGAGAAAGAATTCTTTTGGCCTACTGTAGCCACTGCAATACTGTAGAATCTGGCTGGAAAATTCAATATTATTGACATTTACGTCTAATATCGCGGTAAGCTAATTTTCTTGCTTAAATAAGGAGAAAAGATTCGGTTGGCGTGCTGTAGGCATTGCAATGCTACAGAATCTTGCTGAGAAAATTTAATTTTACTAACATTTTCGACTGATATCGAGGTGAGCTAACTTCCTTGTATAGGTATGGAAGAAGGATACTTTTGGCGTGCTATAGCCATTGCAATTCAGTAGGATCTGGCTGGAAAGTTCAATTTTGATGACATTTTCGACTAATATCGTGGTGAGTTAACTTGCTTGCATAAATGAGGAGGAAAGATTCTTTTGGCGTGCTATAGGTGTTGCAATGCTGTAGAATCTGTAAGGAATAATCAATTTTACTGACATTTTCGACTGATATCGCGGGGAGCTAACTTCCGTGCATAGGTAAGGAGGAAAGATACTTTTGGCGTTCTATTGCCATTGCAATTCAGTAGAATCTGGCTGGAAAGTTCAATTTTGATGACATTTTCGAC
>NW_016961951.1:0-470 GCF_001483705.2 Eufriesea mexicana
AGCAGAATCCGGCTGGAAAATTCAATTTTATTGATATTTTCGACTAATATCGTGGTGAGCTTGGTTTCTTCCACAAACTAGGAGGAAAGATTATATTGGCAAGCTACAACCATTGGGATGGTATGGAATCTACCTGGAAAATTCAATTTTTTTGACATTTTCGAATGATATCGTGGTGAACTAACTTTCTTGCATAAACAGGAAGGGAAGATTATATTGGCAAGCTATAACCATTGCTATGCTATTGTATTTGGCCGGAAAATACAATTTTATTCACATTTTCGAATGATATCGCGGGGAGCCAGGTTCCATTGCATAAGTAAGGAGGAAAGATCCTTTTGGCGTGCTATAACCATTACAATGCTCTTGAATCTGGCTGGAAGGTTCAATTTTATTGACAGTTTCGACTAATATCGTGGTGAGCTATCTTTCTTCCATAAATCAGGAGGAAAGATTCTGTTGGCATGCTA
>NW_016961951.1:508-1268 GCF_001483705.2 Eufriesea mexicana
AATTCAATTTTATTGTCATTTTCTACTAATATCGTGGTGAGAAACCTTCCTTACACAAGTTAGGCGGAAAGATACTTTTGGAGTACTATAGCGATTGCAATGTCGTAGAATCTGGCTGGAAAATTCTATTTTATTGACATTTTCGACTAATATCTTAGTGAGCTAACTTTCTTGCATACGCAAGGAGGATAGACTATATTGGCCAGCTATAACCATTGCAATGCTATTAAAACTGGCTGGAAAATTAAATTTTACTGACATTTTCGACTAATGTCGTGGTCAGCCAACTTTCTCGCATAAATAAGAAGGAAAGATACATTTGGCGTGCTGTAGGCTTTGCAGTGCTGTAGAATCTGGCTGGAAAGTTCAATATTATTGACAGTTTCGACTATTATCGTGGTGAGATACCTTTCTTGACTAAATAAGCTGGGTAGATCCTTTTGCCGTGATATAGACATTGCAATGATATAGAATGTGGTTGGAAAATTCAATTTTATAGACATTTTCGGCTAACATCGTGGTGAGTTAGCTTTCTCGGATATGTAAGGAGGATAGATTATATTGGCGTGCAATAGCCATTGCAAAGCGAAAGAATCTGGTGGGAAAAATCAATTTTGTTGACATTTTCCACTAATATGGTGGTGAGCTAACTTTCTTCCATATATCAGGAGGAAAGATTCTGTTGGCGTGCTATAGCCATTGCAATGATATAGAATGTGTTTGGTAGATTCAATTTTATTGACATTTTCGTCTAATATCG
>NW_016961951.1:7658-8889 GCF_001483705.2 Eufriesea mexicana
TATCTTTCTTGCATAAATAAGGAGCAAAGATTTTATTGGCGTGCTATTGCCATTGCAATGCTACAGAATCTGGATGGAAAATACAATTTCATTGTCATTTTCGACTAATATCGTTGTGACCTGACTTTCTTGCACAAACAAGGAGGAACGATTATATTGGCAAGGTATAACCATTGCAATGCTGTAGAATCTGGCCGGAAAGTTCAATTTCATTGACATTTTCGAATAATATTTTGGAGCGCTACCTTTCTTGCATAAATAAGGAGGAAAGATTCCTTTCGCTTGGTATAACCATTGCAATGATATAGAATGTGCCTGGCAGATTCAATTTTATTGACATTTTGGAATAACATAGTGGTTAGCTATCTTTCATGCGTAAATAAGGCGGAAAGATTCTATTGGCGTGCTGTTGCCATTGCAGTGCCATAGAATCTGGTTGTAAAGATCAATTTTATTGACATTTCCAGCTAATATGGCGGTGAGCTAACTTTATTCCATAAATCAGGAGGAAAGATACTGTTGGCATGCTATAGGCATTGCAATGCGATAGAATCTTGCTGGAAAACTTAATTTTATTGTCATTTTCTACAAATATCTTGGTGAGCTAACTACCTTCACTAAGTAAGAAGGAAAGATCCTTCTTGAGTGATATAGCCATAGCAATGCATTAGAATCTGGCTGGAAGATTCAATTTTATTTACATTTTCGACTGATATCGTGGTGCGCTACCTTTCTTGTATAAACAAGGAGGAAAGGCTCTTTTGGGCGTGCCATAGCCATTGCAATGATATGGAATCTGGCTGGAAAGTTCAATACTATTGACAGTTTCGAATAATACTGTGGTGTGCTAGTTTTCTCGCATAAATGAGGAGGAAAGATTCTTTTGGCGTGCTATAACCATTGCAATGATATAGAATGTGCCTGGCAGATTCAATTTCATTGTCATGTTCGACTAATACCGTGGTGAGCTAACTTCCTTGCATACGTATGGCGAACAAGTCCTTTTGGGGTGCTATATCGACCGCAATGCAGAAGAATCTGTCTGGAAAATATAATTTTATTGACATTTTTGACTAATATCGTGGTGAGCTATCATTCTTGCATAAATGATGGCGAAGGATTCTTCTGGCGTGCTATAGTCATTGCAATGATATAAAATGTGCCTGGCAGATTCAATGTTATTGACATTTTCGACAAATATCGTGGTGAGATAACTTTCTGCATTAACAAG
>NW_016961951.1:9018-9293 GCF_001483705.2 Eufriesea mexicana
AAGATTCCTTTCGCTTGGCATAACCATTGCAATGATATAGAATGTGCCTGGCATATTCAATTTTATTGACATTTTGGAATAATATCGTTGTTAGCTATCTTTCATGCGTAAATAAGGCGGAAAGATACTATTGGCGTGGTATTGCCATTGCAATGCCAAAGAATCTGGATGTAAAAATCAATTTTTTTGAGATTTTCATCTAATATGGTGGTGAGCTATCTTTCTTCCATAAATCAGGAGGAAAGATTCTGTTGGTATGCTCTAGGCATTGCAAT
>NW_016961952.1:0-824 GCF_001483705.2 Eufriesea mexicana
CAGGCCGGCAACATTGGCCTCGGCACGCTAGGTTGAGTTCTGTTACGCTTGGTTTGGCTAGGTAAGTATAGTACGGTTAGAGTAGCTTTGACCTTTGTGCCATGCACTGCTATTGGCGGCATTTCTGCATTATTCTGTGGTCTAGTATGTTCTGAGTGGTTCTGGGGTGGCCAGCAGTATTGTCCTCGGCACGTTAACTTTAACTAGGTTACGTTCGGTTATGCTGCGTTTGGCTAGGTTAAGATAGGTTAGCTTTGACCTATGTGCTACATACTACAAGTCTAGGGATTTCTGACTACTCTCCTCTGATATGTTATGCTTGACTCTGGAGAGGGCAGCAATATTGGTCTCGGCACGCCAGATTCAGTTCTGCTACACTTGTTTGGATTAGTTTAAGCTGAGTTCGCTGAGGATAACTTCGACTTTCGTGCTCTACTACTATCCGCCACTCCCTGGCGAGGCGAAGAATAGTGGCAGCGGCAGGCTACGTGGAGTACTGCTGCGTTTGGTTAAACTAGGTTGGTCTGGGATATGTTCGGATTGCTTTGACTCTTCTGCTTTACACTACGGTTCCACGGATTTCTGTGCCCCTCTCTTCTCTGATATGTTATGCTCAAATCAGTGGCGGCCAGGAATAGTGGTCGCGGCACGAAAGATTCAGTTAGGATACGTTTGGCTATATTAAGATTGGTTGGGTTAGGACAGGTTAGCTTTGACTTTCGAGCTGCACACTGCTATTCGGCGAATTTTTGCGCTCTAGAGTCCTCTAATATTTTCTGCTTGGCTCTGGGAAGACAGTGATAGTGGACTAGGCACGTTATGTT
>NW_016961953.1:0-1175 GCF_001483705.2 Eufriesea mexicana
TGCTATAGAATCTGGCAGGAAAATAAAATGTTATTGACATTTTCGACTAATATCGAGGTGAGCCAACTTCCATGCATAGCTAAGGTGGAAAGATACTTTTGGCGTGCTATAGCCATTGCAATGCTCTGGAATTTGGCTGGAAAATACAATTTTACTGACATTTTCGTGTAATATCGTAGTTAGCTGCCTTTCTTGCATGAATAAGGTGGAAAGATACTACTGGCGTGCTATAGCGATTGCAATGCTATAGAATCTGGCTGGAAAATTCAATTTTATTGACATTTTCGACTAATATCGTGGGAAGCTTACTTTCTTACGTAAATAAGGAGGAAAGCATCTATTGGCGTGCTATAGGCATTGCAATGCTGTAGACTGTTCTTGGAAAAGTCAATTTTATTGACAGTTTCGACCAACATCTTGGCGAGGTAACTTTTTTGTAAAAATAAGGAGGGTAGATTTTATTGGCGTGCTACGTCCATAGTATTTCTATAGTATCTGGCTGGAAAATTCAATTTTATTGACATTTTCGACTAATATCGCGGTGAGCTAACTTACATACATATATAAGGCGGAAATATTCTCTTGGTGTGCTATAGGCATTTCAATGCTATACAATCTGGAAGAAAAATAAAATGATACTGACATTTTCGATTTTCGACTAATATCGTGGTGAGATGACTGCCTTGCTTATGAAAGGAGGGAAAATCCGTTTGGAGTGCTATAGCCATTGCAATGCTCTGGAGTCTGGTTGTAAAATTCAATTTTACTGACATTTTCGAATAATATCGAAGTGAGCTACATTTTTGTATAAATAAGGAGGAAAGATTCTGTTGGCGTGCTATAGTCTTTGCAATGCTATAGAATCTGGCTGGAAACATCAATTTTATTGACAGTTTCTACTAATATCGTGGTGAGCTATCTTTTTTGCATAAACAAGGATGGTAGATGTTACTAGCGTGCTATAGCCATTGCATTTCTATAGTATCTAGAAGGAAAATTCAATTTTATGGACATTTTCAGACAATATCGTGGTGAGCTATCTTTTTTGCATAAACAAGGATGGTAGATGTTACTAGCGTGCTATAGCCATTGCATTTCTATAGTATCTAGAAGGAAAATTCAATTTTATGGACATTTTCAGACAATATCGTGGTGAGCTAACTTTCTTGCATAAA
>NW_016961954.1:0-816 GCF_001483705.2 Eufriesea mexicana
AATATCGCGGTGAGCAATCCCACTTGTATAGATAGGGATGAAACATTCTATTGGCGTGCTATAACCATTGCAATGCTATAGAATCTTGCTGGAAAATTCAGTTTTATTGACATTTTCGACTAGTATCGTGGAGACCTTGCCTTCTCGGATATATAAGGAGGATAGATTCCACTAGCGTGCTGTAGTTATTGCAATGCTATACAATCTGGCTGGAAAATTCAGTTTTATTGACGTATTCGACTAATATCTTGGTGACCTGTCTTTCATGCATATATAAGCACAATAGATACTATTGGCGTGATATAGACATTGAAATGCTATGGTATCTGGCTGGATAATTCAATATTATTGACGTTTTCGAATAATATCGTTGTGGGCTTCCTTTCGTGCATATATAAGGAGGAAAGATACTTGTGGCGTACTATAGCCATTGCAATGCTATAGAATCTGGCTGAAAAATACATTTTTATTGACATTTTCCACTAATATCGTTGTGAAATACCTGTATTGCATAAATAAGGATGAAATATACTATTTGCGCGGTATGGCCATAACAATGCTATAGAATCTGGTTGGAAAATTCAATTTTATTGACATTTTCGAATAATATCGCTGTGACCTAACCTTCTTGCATATATAAGCAAGAAAGATTCTACTGGCGTGATATAGCCATTGCAATGCACAATGCACTAGAATCTGTCTGGAAAATTCAATTATAATGACATTTTCGTCTAATATCGTGGCGACCTATCCTTCTTCCATATATAAGCAGGAAAGATTCTACTGGCGTGCAATAGCCATTGCATGCTATAGAAT
>NW_016961955.1:0-238 GCF_001483705.2 Eufriesea mexicana
GCCTGGCCTGACCTGACCTCACCTGACCTGTCCTGACATGATGTGACCTGACCTGACATGACCCGACCTATCTTGACCTGAACTAGCCTGACCTGGCCTGAACTGAACTGACCTGAACTGACATCATCTCACTGACCTGACCTGACATCACCTGAGCTGACCTGACCTGACCTGACCTGACCTGACATGACCTGACATGACCTGACCAGCCCCGACCTTGCCTGGCCTGACCTGACGT
>NW_016961956.1:0-231 GCF_001483705.2 Eufriesea mexicana
GAAGAATGTATTGATGTACAGGTGTGTGGATGCATGTATGTATGGATGTATGGATGTACGCAGCGATGTTTGTATGGGTGTTTGTATGGGTGTATGCATGGATGGATGGATTGGTGAGAGGATGTATGAATGGATGGATGTATGGATCGATAGATGTATGGATGGGAGGATGTATGGATGGATGGGTGTATGGAAGGGTGGGTGTATATATGGACATATGTATGGACGGAT
>NW_016961957.1:0-680 GCF_001483705.2 Eufriesea mexicana
GCTGGATGATATAGCAATGCAATGACTATGACACGCCTGTAGAATCTACCCTCCTTATTTACGCAATAAAGTGAGCTCACCTCGATATCAGTCGAAAATGTCAACAAAATCGAACTTTCCAGCCAGATTCTATAGCATTGCGACGGCTACAGCACGCCAGTATTATCTACCCTACATATTTATGCAATAAAGTTAGCTCACCATGATATTGGTCGAAAATGTCAATATATTTGAATGTTCCAGCCACATTCTACTGCACTGCATTTGCTATTGTACGCCAAAAGGATCTACCCTCCTTACCTATGCACGGAAGTTAGCTCACCACAATATTAGTCGAAAATGTCAATAAAATTGAACTTTCCAGCCAGATTCTATAGCATTGCGACGCATTAGCAAGCGAATTGAATCTTTCCTCCTTATATATCCAAGAAAGTTAGCTCACCACGATGTTAGTCGAAAATGTCAATAAATTTGAACTTTCCAGCCAGATTCTGTAGCATTGCGACGGCTATATCACGCCAATTGAATCTTTCCTCCTTATTTATGCAACAAAGAAGGTGGCTCACCGCGATATCGTTCTAAAAGGTCAGTAAAATTGAATTTTCCTGCCAGAGTCAATTGCATTGCAAAGGCTATAGCACGCCAATAGTATCTTTCCCCCTCACCAATGCAAGGAAGTT
>NW_016961958.1:0-448 GCF_001483705.2 Eufriesea mexicana
ATCGCATATCGCCTCCAATCCAATGGAAAGTACAGCCATCTTCTTGCCAGACAATAGGTCTATACAAAATCTATAATCTGTTATATCTTGGTGAACAGTTCGCCTAACGCCTTCAATACAATGGAAAGTACAGCCATCTTCTTGCCAGACAATAGGTCTATTCAAAATCTATAATCTGTTATATCTTGTTGAACAGTTCGCCTAACGCCTTCAATACAATGGAAAGTACAGCCATCTTCTTGCCAGACAATAGGTCTATTCAAAATCTATAATCTGTTATAGCTTGGTGAATAGATTGCCTGACGCCTTCAATCCAATGGCAAGAACAGCCATCTACTTGCCAGGGAATAGGTCTATTCAAATTCTATAACCTGTTATAGCTTGGTGAACAGATCGCCTAACGCCTTCCATCCAATGGCAATAACAGCCATCTACTTGCCAGAGAATA
>NW_016961958.1:490-802 GCF_001483705.2 Eufriesea mexicana
TCGCCTAACGCCTTCAATCCAATGGCAAGTACAGCCATCTACTTGCCAGAGAATAAGCCATTTCAAAATATATAATCTGTTATAGCTTGGTGAATAGGTCGCCCAACGCCATCAATCCAATGGAAAGTACAAACTTCTTCTTGCCAGAAAATACATCTATTCAAAATCTGTAACCTCTTATAGTTTAGTGAGTAGTTCGCATAACGCCTTCAATCCAATGGCAAGCACAGCCACCTACTAGCCAGAGATTAAGCCTATACAAGATATATAATCTGATATAGCTTGGTGAATAGGTCGCCCAACGCCTTCAAT
>NW_016961959.1:0-559 GCF_001483705.2 Eufriesea mexicana
TATACGGTGGATTTCTGCGCTCCACATTGCTCCACTATACTCTGCTTGTCTATGTGGAGGACTCTAATGGAGGTCTCGGTTGGTTAGATTGAGTTAGGCTACGTTAGTCTGGCCTAGGTTCTGATAGCTCTGACTTACGTGGTGTACACAGCATTCGGTGGATTTCTGCGCTCTACTGTGTTCTAGAATGCTCTGCATTGCTCTGGCGTGGACAGCAATAGAGGTCTCGGCAAGCCAGTTTGCGTTACGTTGCTACTTCTTATGTTACGCTCGGTTTGGTTATGACATGACAGCTTAGGCTTTTGTGCTGTACACTGATCTTCGGTGGATTTCTGCGCTCTGTATTGCTCTTGCATATTCTGCGTGGCTATATTCTGCGTGGCTTGGAGAGGCCAGCAATAGTGGTCTCTACACGTTAGGTTAAGTTATGTTACGTTTGTCTATATTACGTTTCGATAGGTTACGATAGGATAGGGATGACTTGTGTCCTATACATTGCTATTCCGTGAGCGTGTACGATCTACGTACCTCTACAATACCCTGCTCAACTCAGTGGTTG
>NW_016961960.1:0-262 GCF_001483705.2 Eufriesea mexicana
ATAGATTTTGAATAGACCAATTCTCTGGCAAGTAGATGGCTGTACTTGCCATCGGTTTGAAGGCGTTAGGCGATCTATTCGCCATTCTATAACAGGATGTCGATTTTGAATTGACCTATTCTCTGGAAAGAAGATGGCTGTACTTGCCATGGATTGAAGGCGTTAGGCGATCTATTCACCATGCTTTAACAGATAATACATTTTGAATAGACTTATTCCCTGGCAAGTACATGGCTGTACTTGCCATTGGATTGAATGCGTT
>NW_016961961.1:0-589 GCF_001483705.2 Eufriesea mexicana
ACGTGACATAAACAGACGTAACGTATCTCAGCCTAACGTCCCTAGACCAGTACTGCTGGCCTACCCAGAGTCGAGCGGAACACATTAGTGGGGAGTAGAAGGCAGAAATCCATATATTCGCAATATATAGCAGAAAAGTCAAAGCTACCCAAGCCTAACTCGAACCAACGGAGCATAATCAAACATAGCCTGACTCATCCTAATGTGCTGAGACTGACGCTTTTGGCCCCCCGTGTGCCAAGCAGGACATACTAGAGCACAGTAGAGCGCAGAAATCCAGCAAATAGCAGTGTACAGCACAGAAGCGAAAGCTATCCCTACAAAACTTAACCTGACCCAACTTAACCGCACGTAACCTGACACATCGTAGCGAGCAGAGGTCACTATTTTTGGCCTTCCCAGAGCCAAGCAGAAAGCATTAAAAAGCCGCAGAGATCCGCACAATAGCAGACTATAGCACTAAGGGCATAGCAATTCTCTCCTAACATATATAACCGTAACAAGACCGAACGTAACCTAACATACAGTGACGTGCCGCGGCTACGGTTTCTGTCATCCCCTGAGCCAAGCAGGGCATGCTAGAGCGCAG
>NW_016961962.1:0-932 GCF_001483705.2 Eufriesea mexicana
ACTTTGACCCTTGTGCTTTACACTGCTATTCGGTGGACTTCTGCCATCTGTTGTGCTCTAATGTGCTCTGCCTGTCTCTGGGATGGCCAGCAATGATGGTCTGTGCACGTTAGGCTGAGTTAGACTACGTTTGGTTGGGTTACGTTAGTCCGGGTTAGGCTTGGACAGCTTCCTCTTTCGTGGTACACATTGCTATAAGGTGGATTCCTGCGCTCAGTTGCGCTCTACTACAATCAGCTCGTCTCCGTGGTTGCCAGCAGCGGTGGCCGTGGCGCGATACTTTGGGTTAAGTTACGTTCGGTTCTGTTGCGTTTGAATATGTTAGGAGAAGATTGCATTGACTTTTGTGATATACACTGCCATCCGGTGTGTTTCTGGGCTCTACATTGCTCTGCTATGCTCTGCTCGTCTATGGGGTGGCTAGTAATAGTGGCTACGGAGCGCTGGGTTGGGTTAGGCTACGTTTGGTTTAGTTATGTTAGCCTGGGTAAGCTTTGGATACCTTTGGCATGCGTGGTATACACTTTTCTTCTGTCGATTTCTGCGCTCTACTGTGCTCTAGTATATTCTGCTGATTATGGGGATGCCAGCAGTAGTAGTCACGGCACGCTATATTGAGTTAGGCTACGTTTGGTTACGTTACGTTTGGCTACGTTAGGACAGAGTATCTTTGTCTTTTGTGCCATGCGCAGCCATTCGGTGGATTTCTGCACTATTCAGTGCTGTAATATGTTCTGCTTGCCTCTCGAGGACCAGCAAATGTGTTTTCGGCATATTAGGAAAAGTTGGGATGCGTTCGTTTATATTTCGTTCGGATAGGATAGGATAGGGTGGTTTAGGATTTTCTGCTTTACACTGCTAATCGATGCATTTGTACGATCTGCGTAGCTGTGCTATACCCTGCTTGACCCTTGGGAGGCCAGTAATAGTGG
>NW_016961963.1:0-809 GCF_001483705.2 Eufriesea mexicana
AAGATTTTCTGCATAAATTCGGAGGAAAGATCCTATTGGTTTGCTACAGCCATTGCTTTGCGACAGAATCTGACTGAAAAGATCAATTTTATTGACATTTTCGACTAATATCGTGGTGTGAAAGCTTTTCTGTATAAATTCGAAGGAAAGACTCTAAAGGTTTGATATAGCCATTGCATTGCAATAGAGTCTGACTGAAAAGTCCATGTTTATTGCCATTTTCGACTAATATCGTGGTGAGCATGCTTTTATGCATAAATAAGGAGGAAAGATGCAATTGGTTTGTTGTAGCCATTGCATTGCAACAGAATCTGAACAGAATCTGCCAGAAAGTTTCATTCCTTTTGATATTTTCGCCTAATATTGTGGTGCGCACACCTTCATGCATTAATAAGGAGGAAATATTCTATTGGATTGCTATAGCCAATGCATTTCAATAGAATCTGGATGAAAAGTTCAATTTTATTGGCATTTTCAACTAATGTCGTGATGAGCAAGATTATCTGCATAAATACAGAAGAAAGATCCTATTGGTTTGCTATAGCCATTGCATTGCAATAGAGTCTGACAGAAAAGTTCACCTTCAGTGTAATTTTCTACTAATATCGTCGCGAGCATGCTTTTCTGCATATACAAGCAGAAAACAATATATTGGTTTGCTATAGCCATTGCAATGCAATAGATTCTTGCTGAAAAGTCCATGTTTATTGCCATTTTCGACTAATATCGTGGTGAGCATGCCTCTGTGCATAAATGAGGAGGACAGATGCAATAGGTTTGCTGTAGCCATTGCATTGCAACAGAATCCG
>NW_016961964.1:0-4900 GCF_001483705.2 Eufriesea mexicana
TTCTGCTTGCCTCTGACGAGGGCAGCATTAGAGGTCCCACCGCGTGAGGTTCATTCATGTTACGTTTGGTTACGTTACGCTTCATTATGTTAGGACAGGGTACCTTCGACATTTGTGCTATACACTGCAATGCCTTTGATTTCTGCTATCTGCCGTGCTTTAGTGTGTTCTGCTTTGTTCAGGGAAAGCCAGCAATAGTGGTCCCAGCGCGGTAGTTTGAGGTAGGCTACGTTTGGTTGGGTTTGTTAGCCCTACTGGTTTGCAATACTGGTCGCGGCACGTTAGGTTGTGTTTTGGTAATTTCGGTTTGGTTAGATTAGGATAGGTTTGGTCAGAATATTTTGGATCTGTGTGCTATTCACTGCAATGCGATTGATTTCTACGTTCTACTGTGCTCTAGTATAGTCCGCCTGGCTCTGCTGAGGCCAGCAATTGTAGTCCTGGCGCGTTAGGTTGAGTTAGGTTACGATTGTGTATGTTACGATTGGCTAGGGCCGGAAAGTATTGCTTTGACTTTTGTGCCGTACACTGCCATTCGGTGGATTTCTGCACTCCACTATGCTCTAATATGCACAGCTTGCCTCTGGAAAAGACAGCAATTGTGGTTTCGGTACGTTATGTTGAGTTAGGCTACGTTTGTTTATGTTACGTTATGTCACCTTAAGTTGATGTATCTTAGACTTTTGTGCTTTACACTGCAATGCGGCGGATTCCGGCGCTCCTCTATGTTCTAGTATATTGTGGTTGGCTGTCCGCATTTCGGCAATAGCGTCATAGGCACGTTGGGTGGGGTTATGTTACGTTTGGTTATGCTATGTTTGGTTATGTTAGTCTAGGAAATCATTCACATTTGTGCTATGCACTGCTTTCCAGCGTATTCCTGCGCTGTACTATGATCTAATACCCTCTGGTTTGCTCTCGGGAGCCCAGAATTAGTGGTCGCAGCTCATTAGGTTCTGTAATATTACGATACATTGTGTTAAGTTTGGTTGGGTTAGGTCAGGGTATCTTTGACTTTTGTGCACAACACTGCTATACTATGGACTTCTTGACTCTACTGTGCTATACTCTACTCTGCTCGACCCTGGTGTGGACAGCAATGGTGGCCTCGGCACGGTAGATCGAGTTAAGCAACTTTCGGTTGTGTTGCGTTTGGCTACGTTAGGAAAGGGCAGCTTCGACTTTTGTGCTATGCACTGCTATTCTATGGACTACTGCGCTCTACTCGCCTCTAATATGCTCCGCTTGCCTCTGAGGAGGGCAGCATTAGTGGTCTCGGCTCGTTAGGAGTAGATATGTTATGTTTGGTTACGTCACGCTTGGTTAGGTCTGGAGAGGACAGGTCCGCCATTTATGCCCTGCACTGCTATTCGGACTACTTCAGCGTTGTACTGTGCTCTACTGTACTCTGCTCGAATCTGGGGTGGCGAACAGTGGTGGTCGTGACACGATAGGCTTTGTTACGCAACGTTTGGTGATGTTACCATTTGTTAGGCTAAGACAGGATAGCTGTGGCCTTTGTGGTATACGCCGCGATTCGGTGGATTTCTACGCTTTACATTGCTATACTATACTCTGCTCTGCTCGCGCGTAGCCGGTAATAGTGCTCTCGGCACTATAGGTTGTGTTAGGCGACGTTAGGTTAGGCTACATTAGCTTGGATTAGGTTCGGATTGCTTAGGCTTTCCTGGTAGAATCTGTTTTCCGGTGGACTTATGCGCTTTACTGTGCCCTAGTATGCCCTGCTTGGCTCTGTGGAGGCCAGCAGTAGTGGTCTCGGCACGTTAGGTCGAGATAGATAACGTTTGGTCATTTTACCTTTGGTTAGGTTAGGATAGCTTCGTCTTT
The DNA here is from genome assembly GCF_001483705.2 of Eufriesea mexicana. NCBI lineage: Eukaryota > Metazoa > Arthropoda > Insecta > Hymenoptera > Apidae > Eufriesea > Eufriesea mexicana. The sequence continues at coordinate 1,849 of NW_016961964.1, forward strand.
TATGATATGCGCCGCTGTTCGGTAGACATCTGCGCTCTACATTGCTCTAATATACTCTGCTTGGCTCTGGGGAGGCCAGCAATCGCGTTCTCGGCATATTACGTTTAGATGCGCTACGTTCGGTTGGGTTACGTTTGGTTAGGTTGGGGCAGGTTAGTTTAGACTTTTGTGCTATACACTGCCATGCGAACGACTTCAGCGTTTTACATGGCTCTGCTAAAATCTGCTTAGCTCTCGTGAGGTCAGCAATAGCGTTCGCAGCAAGTCAGGTTTGGTATAAACTACTACTTCCTATGTTACGTTTGGTTAGTTTAGGACATGGATACTTCAGCTTTTGTGCTGTACGCTGCTAATCGGTGGATTTCTGCGATCTACTGTGCCCTATTATACTCTGCTTTGGACAGGGGAGGCCAGCATTTATTGTTTCGGCACGTTAGTCTTGCTTAGGCTTTGTTTGGTTAGGCTACGTTTGGATATGTTAGGATAGGGTAGCTTTTGCTTTTGAGCTATACACTGCCTTTCGGTGGATTTTTGAGCTCTACTGTGCTCTACTATAATCTACTCGACCCTGGGGAAGCCAGCAATAGTGGTCGTGGCGCGATATGTATAGATATGTTACTTTAGGTTTTGTTACTTTTGGACATGTTAGCATATAGTGGCATTGACATTTGTGTTACGCACTGCTATCCGGTGGATTTCTGCACTCCACATTGCTCCACTGTGCTCTGCTCGAACCTCGGCAGGCGAGCAATAGTGGTCTCGAAGCTTTGGGATTATTTAGAATGCGTTTGGCTATGCTAGGTTACGTTGTGTTTTGTTATGATTGCTTCGGCTTTTGTGTTGCATACTGCTTCTATGGGCATCTGCGCTCTACCTTGCGCTGTTAATAGCAGCTTGTGTCTCGGAACGCCAGGTGTAGCGGTCGCGGCAGGTTAGGTTGAGTTATGTTACGTTTGGTTAGGCTAGCTTTGGTTAGGTTTGTTGGGACTGCTTCTACTTTTTGCTATACGCGGTTATTCTGGCGGCTTCAGCGAGTTACATTGCTCCGGTATACTCTGCTTGACTCTTGTGAGGCCAGGAAGAGTGCGCGTCACCCCAGGTTGTGTTACGATACGATTGAATATGTTACGTTTGGTGAGCTTAGGGGAGGATACCCTTGACCTTTGCGCTATACCCTGCAATTCGTTGAATTTCTGAGATCTACTGTGCTGTAGTGCGTTCTGCTTGGCTCTGAGCAGACATGCACTGGTGGTTTCGGCGCGTTAGACAGAGCTAAGGAGCTTACGGTTATATTACGTTTGGCTATTTTAGGACAACATTTGTTTCTCAAGCTTTCCGGCGCCAATGCGCTGCTTTGCCGTGTCTGGTCCATTTATGTATATAGCGGCAGATGTTGGCCCCGAATTTAGATCATCATCATACCAATGAAATAAGCATGGCCCAACCAGCGGAGGAAGTCAACACGCACTTGACCCTAGCAGGCTTTAGGATTACACCCGGTGAGATACCCGATTTGGCGTGTTACCCTTGGGCCACGTCAGGTCTGTCATGGATATGAGATCCAACCGGAGATCTCCATGGCCCGTTGCCACTTCCCCTTCCGCATACAGTGTCATGCGCGAATGCATGGGACACCACCCACTGGATCCCGAGGGCACAAACGAGTACGCGAGGTAAGTGGACATGCCGGATCGGGCCCTACAACTTCACCGAAGTCTCCCGCACTGCGCAGCTCGGCTCGGATCATCAGTTCCATCGTGGTTTCTGGCGGACACCTAACACCAGAACCCTCCCCAGCTTCTGCCCTCCCTATGTTAGGACAGGTTAACTTCGTCTATTGCGCTATGCACTGCCATACTATGGACTCCTGCAGTCTACCCTCCGCTAATATGTTTTATTCTTCACCACGGAATCAGCAATATTGATCTCGGCACTTCACGATATATCACGTTGCGTTTGGTTATTATACGTTTCTTCATGTTGGGATAGGTTAGCTTTGACTTCTGTGCTCTACGCTGATATATGGTTGACCTGTGAGCTGTGCTGTGCACTAATACGATCTGCTTCGCACTGGAGAGGGCAGCAATAGTGGCAGCGGCACGTTCTGTTGAATTAGTATACATTCGGGTATGCTACGTTACGTTGCGATTGGTTTTGGTAGCTCTGACTGTTGTGCTGCACACTGATGTTCTATCGACCTCTGCGTTCTACTGTGCGTTATAACACTCTGATTGTGTCCGGGGCGGCCAGGAACTGTGATCGCGGCAAGTTCGGTAGAGCTATGTTCAGTTTGATTAGGCTAGGTTTGGTTATGTTCGGTTGGGATAGCCTTGACTTTTGTGCTATACTATCCTCCCCGGGCGATTTCTACCTCCTACATTGCCCTGCGGTACTTTGCTTAGCTCTCGCGATGCCAGCAATAGCTGACGTGGCACGTTTGGTTTAGATAGGTTACGTTTGGTTAGGATAGGTTTGGTTATGCTTCGTTAAGATGGCATTGACTCTTGCGGTACACACTCTTATTCCATGGACTTCTGCGCCCTTCTGTGCGCTATCACACTCTGATTGTCTGTGTCGACGCCAGGTATAGTGCTCTTGGCACGTTAGGATCAGCTACGCTACCTTTCGGTAGGTCACGTTTGGTCAGGTTAGGAGAGCATGTCTACGACTTTTGTGCTGTAGACTGCTATTCGGTGGATTTCTGCACTCTTCATTGCTCTACTATGCTCTCTTCGACTCTCGGCAGGCCAGTAATAGCGCTCGTGGCACGAAAGGTTAGGTCAGGTTACGATTGGTTTAGAGAGGTTAGGCTACGTTCGGCTAGGGCGGTATTGACTTTTGTGTTATACAGTTCTATTCGGTTGCGTTCTGCGCTCTACTGTGCTCTAGTATATTCGGCTTGTCTCTTGGCTGGCCGGCAATATTAGTCTCCGCACGTTATGTTAAGTCATGTTACGTTTGTTTGTACTAAGTTTTGATAGGTTAGGATGGGAAAGAGCTGACTTGTGTTATTGACTTCTAAACGGTGAATGTATAGGATGCACATAGCTCT
>NW_016961964.1:9455-10103 GCF_001483705.2 Eufriesea mexicana
TAACCTAACCTAACCTAACCAAGCGTAACCTAACTCAACCTAACATGCCACGACTACCATTGCCGGCCTCCCCAGGTTCTAGCAGATTAGATTAGAGCACAGTGGAGGGCAGGAATCCAACGAATAGCAGTGTATAGCACTAAAGTCAGAGCTACCCTATCCTATCACATCCAAACGTAATACAACTGGACGTAACATAACTTAGAGTAACGTACCCAGACCACTATCGCTGGCTTCCCCAGAGCCGAACAGAATGTACTAGTGCACAGTAGAGCGCAGAATGTCACCAAATTGCAGTGTATAAAGCAATGGTCAGAGATATCCTAACCTAACTCCACGCAACCTAACATAGACAAACGTAATGTATTTCAACCTAACGTGCCGCGGCCACAATTCCTGGAATCTTCAGAGCCAAGTCGAATAGAGTAGAGTACAGTAGAGCGCTGCAGTCCCCGAACAAATGTGTACACCATGAGAGTCAAAGCAATTCAGACATAACCCTTGGAAACGTAACGTACCCAAACGTAGCCTAACTAAGCCATATGTGCCGAGACCACGATTACTGGCATTCCGCGGGCCGAGCAGAGAGTAGCAGAGAAACGTGGAGCGCGGAAATCCACAAAATAGCGGTTTATAGCACAAAAGTCG
>NW_016961965.1:0-628 GCF_001483705.2 Eufriesea mexicana
CTCTCCTAACCAAACCAAATTAAGCACTACCAAACGTATCCTAACGCAACCTACATTGCCATGACCACTAATTCTGCCTTCTGAGAAGAAAAACAGAATATGACAGAGCATAGTTGAATACAGGGATCTATAGTATATCAGCGTCGAGCGCACACATCAAAGCTACCCTAACGTTGCCCAACGAAACCTGACCTAACCGAACGTGACCAATCCAGAACTAACGTGCCGCGACCAGAGTTGCTGTCCTCCACAGAGGCAAGCAGAGCTCAATGGAGGAGAGTGGAGCGCAGAACTCCGTGGAATCGCAGTGTATAGCGTAAAAGTCGAAGCTATCCGAATCTAACCAAGGCTGCCATGAACGTATCCTATCACACACAATGGTGCCGAGACCACTACTACTAGAGCACAGTAGAGCGCAGATATCCACCGAAAAGCTAAGTATTGCACAAAAGTCAATGCTATCCTATCCTAACCAATCCAAGCTTAATATAACCTAACTCAACCTAACTTATCCTAACGTGCCGAGACCATTATCTCACGCCCCATAGAGCTAAGCGGAATATAATAAAGCACAGTAGAGCGCAGAAAGCCACCTAATAGCAGTTTGTAGCACGAGAGACAGAGATAT
>NW_016961966.1:0-329 GCF_001483705.2 Eufriesea mexicana
CAAGAGGAGAGCAGAGCGCAAAATTGGATAGAATCGCAATGTACAGCACATCAGTCATATCTACCCAGATATAACCCAAGCTAACGTAACCCAACCTAACGTAGCCCACCTCAAAGTAACCTGCCACGGCGAATATTTGTGGCATTCCCAGGACGAAGCATAATATATTGGAACACAGAGCAGCGCAGGAGTACCTCGAAAAGCAGTGTGTAGCAGGAAAGTATAAGTCAATCTGAGGAAGCTTAACCAAACCTATTCCAACCAAACGCAACGTAACCCAACCCAACCTGATGATACCACCATTGCTGGCCTCAACGAAGAAAAGCAGA
>NW_016961967.1:0-2185 GCF_001483705.2 Eufriesea mexicana
CTACCCTAACCGAACATGTCCTAACGTAGCCTAACCAATCGTAGCATAACTCAACCTTACCTGCCACGACCACTGTTGCTCGCCAGCCCAGAGTCGAGCGGAGCATAGTAGTGCAATGTAGCGCGGCGAAATCCACCGAATAGCAGTGTACAGCACATAAGTTGAAGGAATCCAGACACAACCTAACACAACCTAACATAAAAAAAGGTAGCATAGCTCAAATGTCGTGCCGTGACTACTGCTCCTGGACTCCACAGATCCACGCAGAATGTAGCGCAGCACAGTATATCACAGAAATCCACCGAAAAGCAGTGCAACTAGCACAACCTAATGTGCCACGACCTCTATTTCTTACTTCCAAGGTTCGAATAGAGTACAGTAGAGCAATGTAGAGCGCATAAATCCTCCGAATGGCAGTGTACAGCACAAAAGTCTAAACTATTCTCTCCTAGCATAACCAAACGTGTGATTATCCACGTAGCCTGACTCAACCTAACGCGCCGAGGCCGCTATTTCAGGCCTCCCAGATCTAAGCAGACATACTGGAGCACACAAGGGCGCAGGATTCCCCGAATAGCTGTGTACAGTACAAAAGTCAAAACGTCATTATCGTAAGATATACAATATTAATGCAACCAAACGCAACATAACTTAACCCAGAATACCGCGACCACTATTGCTGGCCTTCACAGATTCGGGCAGCCCATATTATCGGAGAGTAGAGCGGAGAAATCCATAGAATTGCAGAGTATAACACAAAAGGCATCGACAGCCGAACCGATCCCAGGTAGACATAACCTAACCCAACGTAGCGTAACTCAGCGTACCGTGCCACGACCACTGCTTCCGCCCTGCCATGAGACGAGCGTAATATAGCAGGGCGCAGTAGGTCACAGAAATCCATCGAAGGATAGTGTATGGCGCGAAAGTCATTGCTATCCCAATCAAATTTAACCAAACCGAACCTAACCTAACCAAACGTAACGTAACTCAACGCAACTTGCCACGACAACTATTGCTCGCCTCCCCAGATTCGGACGAAGTATAGTAGAGCAATGTAGACCGCATAAATCCTCCGAATGGCAGCGTATAGCGCAAAAGTCAGAGAAACAATAAGAAGCCTTGCTAACCTTACCTAACGAAGCGTAACATAACTCAAGCTAGAGCGCCGGGATCACTAATACCGGCCACCCCAGAGCCAAGCGGAACATATTGGAGCACAGTAGAGCGCAGAAATCCACCGAGTAGCAGTGCATCGTACAAAAGACGAAGCAATCCGCCCCCAATATTTACAATCTTGACATAACCAAATGTAACATAACTAAGCCTAACGTACCGCCACCGATATAGCTGGCATCCCCAGAGTCGAGCAGGACATACTAGAGGACAGTAGGGAGCTGGAATTAATAAAATCGCTGTGTATGGCACAAAAGTCATACGTATCCAATCCTAATCCAAGCTAAGGTAATCTACCCAAACGAAGCCTACCACAATATAGCGTGCCGCGACCACTCTTGGTGTCCTCGACATGGCCAAGCAGAATATAGCAGAGCCGATTCGAGCGCAGATGTCCTTCCGATAGCAGTGCATAGCACGAAGTCAAGGATAACCTGACCGAGCTAAACCTAACCTATCCTATCCAATCGTAACGTTACTGAACTTAACGTGCAGAGACTACAATTGCAGGCCACCCTAGAGCCAAGCAGAAAATATTAGAACACAGTAGAGCGCAGAAACCCGCGTATAGCAGTGTACAGCACAAAAGTCTTATCCATCCTACCCTAACCTCAACAAAGGTAACATAACCGAACGTAGCATAACAAACACTAACGTGTGGAGGTCACTAATGCTTGCATCCACTGCACCAAGCGGAGTATGCTACAGCACAGAGTAGCGCAGAAGTCCAACACATTGCAGTGCAAAGCACAAAAGCGAAACATAACCTAATCCAGCCTGACCAATCCTAACCAAACCAAACGAAGTGTTACTCAACGTAACGCGGCGAGGCCAATATTTCTGGCCTCCACAGAGACATGCAGAACGTACTGGAGAACAGTAGTGCGCAGAGATCCAGTGCATGTCCGTGTATAACAAAATGTCAGAGATGACAAAACCATACCCCACCAGACCCAACCTAACAAACCGTAGCCCAACTCAACATAAAGTGCCGAGAACACTACGTGTT
>NW_016961968.1:0-544 GCF_001483705.2 Eufriesea mexicana
GCCTAAATAAGGAAGAAAGAAACTATTGGCATGCTATATCCATTGCAATGCTATAGAATCATGACGGATAATTAAATTTTATTGACATTTTCAACTAATATCGTGGTGAGCTAACTTTCTTTCATAAATAAGGAGGAAAGATTCTATTGGCGAGCTATAGACATTGCAATGCTATGGAATCTGCGTGGGAAATCAGTTTTATTCACATATACGACTATTGCCGTGGTGAGGTAACTTTCTTGCTTAAATAAGTAGGAAAGATTCTATTGTCGCCCTATTTCCATTGCAATGCTACAGAATCTGGATGGAAAATTTAATTTTATTGACATTTTCGGCTAATATCGCGGTGAGCTAACCTCGTTGCATAAATAGGGAGGAAAGATGCTTTTCGCGTGCTATGGCCATTGTAGCGCGATAGAATCTGGCTGGAAAATAATTTATTGACATTTTCGAATGATATCGTGGTCAGGTATCTTTCGTTCATATGTAAGGAGGAAAGATACTATTGGCGTGCTATAGCAGTCGCAATGCTATAGAATCTTGC
>NW_016961969.1:0-730 GCF_001483705.2 Eufriesea mexicana
CATGTCCTACCCTGTCAAAATCAAGCGTAACATAACACAGGAGATCGTGCCACGCCCACTATTCCTGGCCTCCCTAGTGACTAGTAGAGGCTGGTATAGCAATGCAGAGCGCAGAAATCCTACGAACAGCAGAGCACGGCTCGAAAGTCGTAGGTAACCGGACAGAGCTTAACCTAACACAACCGAACGCAACATAACCCAAACTAACGTGCCGAGACCACTATTGTTGACCTCGCTAGAGTCAAACAGAAATATTAGAACACAGTAGAGCGCCGTTATCCGCGGAGAGCTGTTCATAGCACAAAAGTCTAAACTATCATAACCTAACCTGACCAAACGTAACAAATCCAAACGGAAACGAACACAAACTAGCACGAGGAGGCCCCTATTGCTGGCCACCGCAGCGTCGAGCAGAACTTACCAAAGGACAGCAGAGCGCTGACATCCAAACGATCGAAGTGTTTAGCACAAAGGTCATACCTATCCAGAAGAACCCAGGCTATCATAACATACAACGTAACATGCCGCGGCCGCTATCGCTGACATTCCCAGGGCTAAGCATAATACAGTAGAGCACAGCCCAGTGCAGAGGTACTCCAGACAGCAGTGCGCAGCACGAAAGTCGAACTTAACCGCACCGTGCTTAACCTAACCTAATCCAACGGAACGTAGCACAACTCAACCTATCATGACGAGACCACTACTGCTGGTCTCCGCAGATACAAACAGA
>NW_016961970.1:0-941 GCF_001483705.2 Eufriesea mexicana
TCCATACATACGTCCATACATACAACCATGCATACATCCATACATAAATCCATACAAACATCCCTACATACATCCATCCATCCGCACATCCACCCGTCCACACGTCCACCCATATACACATCCATCCATCCATCTTTTCATACATCCGTACAAACACCCACACATACGTCCATACATAGATCCATACATACGTCCTTCCATACACGCATCCATACATCCAAACATACATCCGATCATTCATTTATCCCCAAATCCATCCACCCATACACCCATTCCTCCATTCATCCATCCTTCAATACATACAGCAATCCATATATTCATCCATCCATACATCCATACATACATACAATCATACATACAAACATTCGTACATGAATCCATATTCATCCATCCTTCAATACATACATCAATCCATACATTCATCCATCCATACATCCATACATACATACAATCATACATACAAACATTCGTACATGAATCCATCCATACCACAATCCATTCACACATCCACCCATCCATACAGCCATCCAGCCAAACATACATCCATACGTACTTCCATTCTGCCATACACCCATCCACCCATACGTCCAACCATCCATGCATCCATTGATCCATACAACCATGCATATATACATACATACATACATACATACATACGTAAATCCGCCGATCCGAACCTCAATCCATCCATACATCAATCCATTCATACATCCATCCTTCCATACATCCATCCACCTATACATCCCCCCATCAATATATCCAGCAAACTGTATATCCATCCTTCCATACATCCATCCACCAATCCATTCATCCATCCCTACATCCATACATACATCCATGCATCCAACCATACGTCCACCCTTACATCCATAGATACATCCATACATACATCCACACATACATCCAAGCATCCATCCATACATACATCCATACAGACGCCC
>NW_016961971.1:0-522 GCF_001483705.2 Eufriesea mexicana
TTTGTTAAGAAAAAGGATAAAGAAAGTTAAAAAATGTTTTAAATATTTCTTTTTTATATATAAACGATTATTTTAGAATTTCTATATTCTGTTGCAATATGTTACTTTTGCAAATAATAGGATAAAGAAAATAAAAAACATTTTAAATATTTCTTTTTTATATATAATTGTTTATTTTAGAATTTTTATATTCTGTTGCAATATGTTACTTTTGCAAATAATAGGATAAAGAAAATAAAAAAATGTTTTAAATATTTCTTTTTTATCTATAATCGATTATTTTAGAATTTCTATATTCTGTTGCAAATAATAGTATCTCGTTGTCTTTTTCTGCAACATATTATAGATTTCAATGCAGTGATTCGTGTACTTGTACTCAAGTGGTGTCGAGGATTTTGAGATTTTCCAATTCAAAAGCATTTTCTTCAGTGCAGCAATAAGAATAAAATGTGAAACTTAAAAAATACATACGTTGTTAATTTCGTTAATGCGAAAACCATTTTCCAACTATTTCTAATATTC
>NW_016961972.1:0-607 GCF_001483705.2 Eufriesea mexicana
TCAGCGCTCGATAGCACTCTAGTGTGGTCAGCTTGGCATTGGGAAGGCCAGGAATAGTGGTCTCTGCACGTTGCTATGCAGTATGTTAGGTTCGGCTTGGTTAGGTTGGGATATGTTTGGCCAGTATAGCTCTTACTTTTGTTCTATGCATTGCTATTCGGTGGATTTCTGCGCCCTACTGTGCTCTTCTATAATCTGCTCTACTCTGTTCATGTCAGCAAGCGGAGTTATGTTACGTGAGTCTATGTTACGTTTGGATATGTTAGGATAGGGCAGTATATGCTATACACTGCTATCTGGAGGATTTCTGCGAAGTAGTGTGCTCTAATATCCTCTACTTGGGCCTAGGGAGGCCAGCAATAGCTGTCTCGGCAAGTTAGGTTGAGTTAGGCTACTTTTGGTTGTGTTATGTTACCTTGTGTTAGGCTTCCACAGCTTTGGCTTTCGTGTTATACCCTGCTATTGGGTGGATGCCTGCGCTCTGTATTGCTCTGCTATACTCTGCTAGACGCTCGCGATGGCAGAAATAGTGTTTGTGGCAGGGTAGGTTCAGTTAGGTAACGTTTGGTTAGGTTGGGATAGGTTAGGTTTGGTTAGGGTACCTTCG
>NW_016961973.1:0-768 GCF_001483705.2 Eufriesea mexicana
GTGTATATGACGAAAGGCCTAGTTAACCAGGTCGAGCTTATCCTAAGCTAACACAACGAGACGCAACATAACTCAAACTAACGTGCCGCGACCACTACTCCTCTCGACCCCGGAGACAAGCAGAGAGTGATAGCGCACAATAGGGCACAGGAGTCCATAGAATTGCATTGCGCAACACAAAAGTCATAACTATCCCTTAACCCAGCAGAACCTAACAAAACCAAACGTAGCCTAACACAAACTGACGTGACGCGACAACCATTGCTGGCCTCCCCAGGGCCAGGCAGAACATATTAGAGGAACGCAGGTCGCAGAAATCCATTGAATCGCAGTGTACGGCTGAAAAATGAAAGCTATCCAAACATTACCCATGCCAACGTAAAGTAACCGAAAGTAACATAAACCAATCTAACACGTCGCGGCCGCATTTACTGCCCTCCCCAGAGTAATGGAGGGCATATCAGTGCACAGTAGGGCGGAGGAATCCACCGAAAAGCAGCGTGTGGCACAAAATGCAAAGGTACGCGATCCTAACGTAACCAATCATAAAACTACCGAACGTAACCAAGCTTAACCTGTCGTGACGCTACCACCGTTGCTGGCCTCCCCAGAGCCAAGAACGTAATATATCAGAGAAGAGCTGTGTCCAGAAATCCATAGATAGCAGTGTGCAGCAGAAAGGCCAAAGATGTCCAAACCTAGCCGAAACTAAAGTAGCCTAACATATCGTAGAAAGACTCAAGCTAACATGCAGCAGCCACTATTGCT
>NW_016961974.1:0-844 GCF_001483705.2 Eufriesea mexicana
CATTGCAACGGTAATAGCACGACAATAGAATCTTTACTACTTATTTAAGCAAGTAAGTTACCTGACTACGATATTATACGAGAATGTCAATAAAATTGAATTTTCAAGCCAGTTTCTATAGCACTGCAACGGGTATAGCTCGCAAATAGAATCTTTCCTCCTTATTTATGCAGAAAAGTTGTCTCACCGCGATAATGGAAGAAAATGTAAATAAAATTGGATTATCCAGCCAGATTCTATAGCATTGCAGTGGCAATAGGACGCCAAAAGTTTCTTTCTTCCATATTTAGGCAAGAAAGTTAGCTCACCCAGATATTAGATGAAAATGTTAATAAAGTATGATTTTTCAGCCAGATTATATAGCATTGCAATGGCTATAGCACGCCAATAGAATGTTTCCTACTTATTTATGCAAGAAAGTTAGCTCACCACGATATTAGTAGATAATGTTAAAAAAATTGGATTTTCCATCCAGATTATATATCATTGCAATGGCTATAGCAGGCCAATAGGATCTTTCCTCCTCATTTATGTAAGAAAGTTAGCTCACCAAGATATTAGTCGAGCTTGTCAATATAATTATGTTTTCCACCCAGATTCTGTTGCGCTGCTGCGGCTATAGCACGCCAATGGAATTTTTCCTCCTTATTTGCGCAAGAAAGTTAGCTCATCACGTCAATAGTCGTATATGTGAATAAAATTGAAATTTCCAGACTTATTCCATAGCATTGCAATGGCCATAGCACGCCAATAGAATCTTTCCATCTTATTTATACAAGAAAGTTAGCTCAACACGATATTATACGAAAATGTCAATAAAATTGAATTTTCCAGCCAGTTTCTA
>NW_016961975.1:0-2721 GCF_001483705.2 Eufriesea mexicana
TGCTGTACGCCAATGCTCGGTGGAATTCTACGCCCTACATTGCTCTTCCGTACCCTGTTTGACGATGGGGAGGCCAGAAATTGTGTTCCCGTCACGTTAGTGTGAGCTATGCAAAGTTTGGTTAGGTTAGATTAGGCCCGGATAGGTAAGGGTATCTTTGACTTCTGCGCTATACACCGCCATTCGGTGGACTCCTACGCTCTGCAAAGCCCTAGTATGTTCTGCTTGGCTCTGGGGAGGGCAGCAACTGTGGTCCTGGCACGTTAGGTTCAGTTAGGTTAATTTCGGCTTGGTTAGGTTTGGTTAGGTTTGGTTAGGGTGGCTTTGAGTGGTATGCTGTGCACTGCCATTCGGGCGATTTCTGCGATCTGCATTGCTCTGCTATCCCCTGCTTATGTCAGGGAAGGCTTCCAACGGTGGCCGTGTCACGTTTGTTTGAATTGGGTCACGTTTGGTTTGGTTACGCTAGGTTATGTTTGGTAAGGATGGCTAGGACTTCCGTGCTTTATGCTTCTATTCGTTGGATTTCTGCGCTCTACTGTCATCTAATAAGTTCTGCTTGGCTCTGTGGTGCACTGCAATGGTCTTATAGGCATGCTCGGTTGAGTTATGTTACGCGTGGCTTGGCTAGGTTTGGTTATGTTTGACTATGGTAGTTTTGACTTTTGTGCTATACTTAGATGTTCGGTCGATACCTGCCCTCCCGTTGCTCCTCTAACATCAGATTTTCTCTGGGGAAGCCAGCAATAGTGGTCGTGGCACGATTGGCAATGTTAAGTTACATTCGGTATGACAGTGTTTGGTTAGGTTTGGTAAGTATGGCTTCGACTTCCGTGCTATTCATTATTAATCGGAGTATCCCTGCTTTCTACTGTGCTCTACCCTGGTCTGCTAGGCCCTGTGGAGGCCAGCAATAGTGACCGCGGCACGTCATGTTTAGTTTTGCCGTGATAAGCTAGGATGAGTTAGTTGGTTTAGGTCCGGGTTTCACTTACTTTACCGCTGTACGGTTATTCGGTGGATTTCCGCGCTCCACTCTGCTCTACTATGCTCTGCTCGACCCTGGGGATGCCAGAAGTAGTGGTCGTGCAACGTGAGGGTGTGTTATGTTACTTTAGGTTAAGTTTGGTTAGGATGTCTTTATCCTTCAATGTATACACAGTTCTTCGGTGGCTTCCTGACTCTACTGTGCTCTACTCTAATCTGCTTGCCACTGGGGAGGCCAGCAATATTTGTCGCGGCACGTTACTTTGGGTAGGGATGTGTCAGGTTAGGTTATGTTAGTCTGGGTTATGTTTGTGTGTCCTCGACTTTTCTGCAGTACACCGCTATCTTATGGATTTCTGTGCTCTACTCTCCTCTGATACGTTTTGCTTGGTTCTGAGGAGGCTACCCGTAGTGCTGACGGAATGTTACATAGAGATCGGTTACGTCTGGTAACGTCACGGTTGGTTAGGTTAGGAAAGGTTAGCTATGACTTTTACGTTGTGCACGGCGGTTCGGTGGAATTCTCCACTCTGCTGTACCCTAATATGCCCTGCTTGGCTATGGAGAAGCCAGTAATGATGGTCTCGTTATGATAGGACGAGGTAGTGTACGTTCGGCTGGTTCATGTTAGCTCTGGTTAGGTTTGGATAACATCAACTCTTCTGATATACACTGCGGTTCTGCGGCTTTCTGCGCTCCATCCTCCTCTATTATGCTCTGCTTGGCTGCACGTGTACCAGCAATACTGGTCGCGGCATGTTGTGTTGGGAATAGTTACGCTAGGTTAGGTTAGCTTTGACTGGGTCGGCTAGAATAGCGTCGACAAATGCACTCAACATTAATATTCTATAGAATTCTGTGCTATACTGTGCTCTATCATATTCTGCTTACTCTGGGGAAGACAGCGATAGTGGCCTCTGCACGTTATGTTCGGTTAGGCTACGTTTTGTTTGGTAAGGTTAGGTCAGGTTAGGTTAGAGTATCTTTGACTATGTGCTTTACACTGCAACTCCGAGGATTTCTGCAGTCCGATGTGCTGTAGTACATTCTGCCTTTCTCTGGGGACGCCTGCAAAATTCGCGGCAGCACGATAGATTTGGTTGCGTTACGTTAGGTTTGGTTTCGTTAGAATATTTAAGACTTTAGAGCTATATATTGCAATGAGGTGGAATTCTGCGATCTCATGTGCTGTAGTATATTCTGCTTGGCTCAGAGGAAGCGAGCAATTGTGGTCTCAGCGCGTTAGGTTGAGTTAAATTACGCTTGGCTATGTTCGGTTCGGTTAGGTTTCATTAGGGCGGCTATGGCTATTGTGCCTTACACTGCAATGTGGCAGTTTTCTGTACTGCGCTATGCTCTATTATATTCGCCGTGGCTCATGGAATGTCAGCAACAGAGGCCTCGAATCGTTAGGCTTCCTACGTAAATTCCTACGTAACCTATCCGTGCGTAACACAACCAAGCGTAACTTAACTCAACATATCGCAACACGACCACCTTTGCTGGCCTCCTCATCGTCTAGCTGATTATAGTAGAACACAGCAGAGCTCAGAAATCCACGGAATAGCAGTGCGTACTACGAAAGCAAAGCTGTCTATTCCTAACCCAAACGAACAGAACTCAACCACACGTAGCCTAACTGAGCCGAATTTTCCGAGACCTGCATTGCGAGCCTCTCCAGAGCTAGGCAGAGCATATCAGACAACAGTTGAACTCAGGAATCCACCGAATATC
>NW_016961976.1:0-1445 GCF_001483705.2 Eufriesea mexicana
GCTCTACATTATGTTAGTTTCGGTATGTCTGGGTAGATCCGACTTCCGTGGTGTGCACTGCCAGTCGGAGGTCTTCTGCGCTCTACAGTGCGTTATAACGATCTGCTTCGCTCTGGGGAAGCCAGTAGTAGTGGTCTCGGTACGATATGTTGAGGTAGGATACGCTTGGTTGGGTTACGTTAGCTCTGGTTATGTTTGGATATCTTTGACTTTTGTGCTATGCAATGCTGTTTGGCTGCCTTCTGCGCTCTACTGTGCTCTACTATACACTGCTCGAATCTGGTGAGGCCAGCAATAGTGGTGTAGTGCTACGACAGGTTGTGATAGTTTAGGATTGGTTGGGTTAAGTTTGTTGGGGCTATGTTTGAATTGCACAGACTTTCTTGGCAAAGGCAGCTATTCTGCGGATATCTGAAGCGCACTCAACTCTTCTCGACACTACGGAGGCCAGCAATACCGGTCGCTGTACGTTTGGTTGTGTTAGGATACGTTTGTGTCTGTTACGATTGGTTAGGTTAGGAGAGGGTGGCTTTGACTCTTTTGCTATACACAGCCATTTGGCGGGTTTCTGCACTCTACTGTGCTCCTGGGCATTCTGATTGGCTCTGTGGCAGTCAGCAGTAGTGGTGTAGGGCCGTTAGGCGGAGTAAGATTACGTTTGGTTAGGTTACGTTTGGTTAGGTTAGGACAGGCGGGATATGACTTTTGTGCTTTCCACTGCTCTTCGGTGAATCTCAGCGCTCTAGTGTGCCCTAATATGCTCTACTTGGCTCTGCGGGTGCCAGTAATAGTGGTCACGGCACTTTATGTTGGGTAAGGTTACGTTAGGTCAGGTTATGCTTGTTTTGGTCAGCATTGGATACCTATGTCTTTCTTGGCAGAGACTGCCATTCGGCCGATTTCTGCGCTCTACTATACTCTACTATACGCTAGTTGACTCTGGGGTGGCCAGCGTTAGTGGCCGCGGCACGGTAGGCTTAGATAGTTTATGTTTGACTATGTTAGATTTGGTCAGATTGGCACGGGATAGCTTTGGATTTTCCGCTATACACAGCGATTCTATAGATTTATGCGCTCTCCTCTCCTCTATTATGCTCCGCTTTGCTCTGTGGAGACCAGTAATATTTGTCGCGGAACGTTAGGTTGAGTTAAATTACGTTTGGTTTGGTGATGCTTGTTTGTGCTAGAATACGATATCTTTGACTTTTGTGCTGTACACTGAAATACGGTGGTCTTCTGCGCTCCACTGCGCTCTAGTATGTTCCGCTTGGCTCTTGGGGAGGGAGCCGTAATAGTGGTCCCACCATGTTAGATTGAAATAGTCTACGTTTTGGTGTGTTACGGAAGCTATGGCTAGGTATGGATATCTTTGACTTTTCCGCTTTATACAGCGATTCTAAGGATTTCTGCGCTCTACCCTCTTCTATTATGCTCAGCTTGGCTCA
>NW_016961977.1:0-1169 GCF_001483705.2 Eufriesea mexicana
AGGAAATATCATTTTGGAGTGCTATGGCCATTGCAATGATGTAGAATCTGGCTGGAAAAATCAGTTTTACTCAATTTACGAATAATATGGTGGTGAGCTAACTTTCTTGCATAAATAAGGAGGAAGGCTTTTATTGGCGTGCTATTGCCATTGCAACGCTATAGAATCTGGACGGAAAATTCAAATTTATTGACATTTTCGACTAATATCGTGGTGAGCTAAGTCTCTCGCATAAATAAGTAGGAAAGATTCTGTTGGCGTGCAATAGGCATTGCAATGCAATGGAATCTTGCTGGAAAACTCAATCTTATTGACATTTTCGGCTAATATCGTGGTGAGACAACTTTCTTGCATAAATAACGAAGAAGGATTCAATTGGCGCTCTATAGCCATTGCAATCCTATAGAATCTGCCTGGAAAATTCAATTTTACTGACATTTTCGACTAATACCTCAGTGAGCTTCCATTTTAGCATAAATAGGGCGGAAAGATTCTGTTGGCGTGCTATAGGCATTGCAATGCAATGGAATCTTGCTGGAAAACTCAATCTTATTGACATTATCGACTAATATCGTATTGAGCTACCTTTCCTGCATAAATAAGGAGGATATATACTATTGGCGTGCTATATCCACTGCAATGCTATAGAATCTGCCAGGAAAGTTCAACTTTACTGACATTTTTGGTTAATATCGTAGTGAGCTACCTTTCTTGCATAAACAAGGAGGAAAGATTATATTGTCGTGCCATAGCCATCGCAATGCTATAGAATCTCGATGGAAAATACAGTTTTATTAACATTTTCGACTAATTTCGTGGTGAGACAACTTTCTTGCATAAATAAGGAAGAGGGATACAATTGGCGCTCTATAGCCATTGCAATGCTATAGAATCTGTCTGGAAAGTTCAATTTAATTGACATTTTCGACTAAAATCATGGTGAGCTAACTTTCTTACATAAGTAAGGAGGCAAGATACTGTTGGTGTGCTATAACCATTGCAATGCTCTGGAATCTGGCAGGAAAATTCAATTTTACTCACATTTTCGACTAATATCGTAGCGAACTACCTTTCATGCATAAACAAGGAGGAGAGATTATATTGTAGTGCTATAGCCGTCGCAATGATACAGAATCTGGATGGAAAATACAGTTTTGTTAACATTTTCG
>NW_016961978.1:0-273 GCF_001483705.2 Eufriesea mexicana
GCTCACCACGATGTTAGTCGTAAAAGTAAATAAAATTGAATTTTCCAGCAAGATTCTATAGCATTGCAATGCCTATAGCATGCCAACAGTATATTTCCTCCTGATCTATGGAAGAAAGTTGGCTCACCACCATATTAGTCGCAAATGTCAATAAACTTGATCTTTCAAGCCAGGTTCTTCAGCATTGCAATGCCAATAGCACGCCAAAGTATCTTTTCTTCTTATCTATGCAAGAAAGATAACTCACCACGATATTTGTCGAAAATGTCAATA
>NW_016961979.1:0-514 GCF_001483705.2 Eufriesea mexicana
ACCATAGCGCTAAAGTCAAAGCTATCCTCTCCTAACCTAACCAATCGTAACATGACCAGGCCTAACCTAACTCAAACTAAGGTGCCGCAACTACCATTGCTGGAGTCCCCAGAGTAAAGCGGAACATGTTAGTGGAGAGTAGGACGCAGACATACATAGAGATGCATAGAAATGCATAGGTATGCATTTCTTGAAAGTCAAAGCTGCTCGTGCCTAACCCAAACCAACTGAAAGTAACCAGACATAGCCTAACTCAACCTAACGTGCCGAGACCGATATTGCTGCCCTCCCCAGAGCCAAGCAGGACATACCAGATCACAGTAGAACGCAGAAATCCACCGCACAGCTGTGTACAACGCAAAAGTTGTAGCTACTCTGATCAAACATAGCGTAACGCAACCTAACCGAACGTACCACGACTCATAGCAACGTGCCGATACCACTATTGCTGGCCTTGCCAGAGCCAAGCTGAGAATATGAGAGCACTGTAGGGCGCAGAATTCCACCTCGCAGC
>NW_016961980.1:0-257 GCF_001483705.2 Eufriesea mexicana
ATGTCGTCTGTCATCGCTTGAGTGATCCTTGACAGGAGTCAGTAAATCATTCTAAAGTATGGGTATGAAAGAAAGCTTCTTGTATTAGAAGCTTTATCTTTCACGAATCGACCTCTTACTTCGTCGAGAGTCTTTCACAAACTGGTCTCGATGATTCCACACGCGTGCAATCCTTTCTCTTTAACGGCTGTCATGTTGAACCACTGACAAAGTCTATAACAGAATAACTCGGGCCAAAATACCTTAGATAACACTCC
>NW_016961981.1:0-232 GCF_001483705.2 Eufriesea mexicana
GACTACGTTTGGTCATGTTAGGTTTCGTGAGACTAGCAGTCGATTGCTTTGACTTTTGTGCTATTCACTGATATTCGGCGGACGTCTGCGCTCCACTGCGATCAGATATGATCAGCTACAAAGCGCAATAGCGGCATCGGCACCTAATGTTGTGTTAGGCTACGTTTGTGTGGTTCATGTTTGGCCAGGCTGGGCTAGGTTATCTTTACTCTTGTGCTTTGCGCTGTAACGC
>NW_016961982.1:0-681 GCF_001483705.2 Eufriesea mexicana
TTTGTGCTATACACTGTTGTCCGTTGGACCTCTGCGCTATGCTGTGATCTGATATGCACAGTCCGGCTCTGGGAAAGAGAGCAATAGTGGTCTCCGCACGCTATGTAGTGTTAGTCCAAGTTTCGTTGGGTTATGTTTGGTCAGGGTAGGTTTGTATATCTTTGACCTTTGTGCTATACATTGCTTTTCCGTAGCTTTCTGCGCTCAATTGTGCTTTAGTATACTCTGCTTTCCTCCGAGGGGCCTGTAACGGTGGTCTCGGTACTTAAGGTTGAGGCAGGCTACGTTTGGCAATGTTATGTTTGTTTAGGTTAAAAAAAAAGTCCGAATAGCTATGACATTCGTGGTATACACTGCTATGCGGCGGATTTCTGCACGCTACTATGCTCTATCGCATTCAGCTTGGCCCTGGGGAGTACATCAAGGATGGTTGCGACGCGTTATGTTGAGTTATGCTTCGTTTAGCTTTGTTTTGTTGGTTTGGGTTAGGTTTGTATATCTTTGGCTTCTCTGCTATACAGTGCGATTCTGTGGTTTTCTGCGCTCAACTCCCCACTGATACGTTATGCTTGGCTCTGGGGAGACTAGCTGTAGTGTTGTAGTCACTTTAGGTTTCAATGTGTTACGTTTGGTAATGTAACGTTTTGCTTATTTTCCACCTTGGAAATCCTTCGAATAGCA
>NW_016961983.1:0-1294 GCF_001483705.2 Eufriesea mexicana
AATAATATCGTTGTGAGCTAACTTTCTTGCATAAATAAGGTGGAAAGATTCTATTAGCGTGCCGTAGCCATTGCAATGCTACAGAATCTGGCAGGAAGATTCAATTTTATTGACATTTTCGAATAATATCGTGGTGATCTAGCTTTCTTGCATGTATAAGGAGGACAGATTCTATTACTCTGCAGTGATATAGAATCTGTGTGGAAAATATAATTTTATTGACATTTTCTTCCAATATCGTGGTGAGCTAACTTTTTGCATTAATAAGGAGAAAAAATTTCGTTGGTGTGCTATAGCCGCTGCAGTGCTGTGGTATATGGCTGGAAAATATAGTTATATTGACAGTTTAGACTAATATCGGTGTGAACTAACTTTCTTGCATAAAGAAGCAGGAAAGATTCTACTGGCGTGCTATAGCCATTGCAGTGATATACAATCTGGATGGAAAATCCAATTTTATTAACATTTTCGGCTAATGTCGTGGTGGGCTAGCTTTCCTACATAAATAAGAAGGAAAAATTCCATCGTCGTGCCAAAGCCATTGCGGTGCAATAGTAGCTGACTGCAAAATATAATTTTATTAACATTTTCGACTAATATCGGGGTGAGCTATCTTTCTTGCCTAAATAAGGAGGAATGATTCTTTCGGCATGCTATAGCCATTGCAATGCTAAAGTATCTGGCTGGAAAATCCAATTTTATTAACATTATCTTCTACTATCGTGGTGAGCTAACTTTCTTGCATAAACACGCAGGAAGAATTCTATTGGTGAGCTTTTGCCATGCAATGCTATAGGTTCTGGCTGGAAAATTAAATTTTATTGACATTTTCGGCTAATATCGTAGTGAGCTAACCTCCTTGCATAAATAAGGAGGAAGGATTTTATTGGCGTGCTGTAGCCATTGCAATACTACAGAATCTGTCAGGAAGATTCAATTTTATTGACATTTTCGAATAATATCGTGGTGAGCTAGCTTTCTTGCATAAATAAGTTGGAAAGATTCTATTGGCGTGCTGTAGCCTTTGCAATGCTATAGAATCTTGAAAGAATCTCGCTGGAAAATTAAAATTTTATTGACATTTTCGACTAATATTGTGGAGAGCTGAGCTTCTTGCATAAATAAGGAGGAAATATTCCATTGGCGTACTATGGCCATTGCCGTGCAACAGAATCTGGCTGGAAACTTCAATTTTATTGACATTTTCGAATAATATCGTGGTGAGCTACCGTTCTTGCATAAATAAGTTGGAAAGATTCTATTGGCGTGCTGTAGCCTTTGCAATGCTATAGAA
>NW_016961984.1:0-485 GCF_001483705.2 Eufriesea mexicana
TGATGTACACAGCGATTATATGGATTTCTGCGTTTTACTCCCCACTAATGTGTTCTGCTTGGAACGGTGGAGGCCAGCAATAGCTTTCACGCCACGTTAGGTTGCGTTAGGTGAGGCTTCTTTATGTCACGGTTGGTTCGGTTAGGAAAGGATAGCTTTGAATTTGGCGGTATAGTCTGCTGTTAGGAGGACCTCTGCGCCCTGCAGTGTTCTAATATTTTCAGCTTTGCTCTGTGAAGGTCAGCAATAGTGGCCTCGGCACGTTATGCTCGGTCAGGCTACGTTCGGATAGGTAGGGTTAGGCTAAGCTTGGTTGGGATGATCTTAACTTTTGTGCTGTACACTGCTGTTTGGTGGAAATATGCGCTCTACTGTGCTCTGGTATGCCCTATTGGCGATGCGGAGGGCAGCAATATCGGTCCCGCACGATAGGTTTGGTTAGGCTACGTTTGGATATGTTCTGTTGGTTTATGTTAAGTGTGGGA
>NW_016961985.1:0-304 GCF_001483705.2 Eufriesea mexicana
TATAGAATCTGGCCGGAAAATTAAATTTTATTGACATTTTCGACTAATATCGTGGTGTGCTAAATTCCTTGCATGAATAAGCAGGAAAGATTCTATTGGCGAGCTATGGTCATTGCATTGATATAGGATCAGGCTGGAAAATTCAATTTTATTGACATCTTCGACTAATATCGTGGTGAGGTAACTGTCTTGCATATGTAAGGTGGAAAGATTCTACTGGCGATTTGTAGCCATTACAATGCTATAGAATCTGCCTCGAAAATTCAATTTCATCGACATTTTCGACTAATATCGTGGTGTGCTA
>NW_016961985.1:372-629 GCF_001483705.2 Eufriesea mexicana
TAGAATCTGCCTCGAAAATTCAATTTTATTGGCATTTTCGACTTATATCGCGGTGCCCTAACGTTTATGCATAAATATGCAGGGAGGATTCTATTGGCGTGCAGTAGCCATTGCAGTGCTATAGAGTCTGGCTCGAAATTTCAATTTTAATGACATTTTCCACTAATATCATTCTGAGCCCACTTTCTTGCATGAATATGGAAGAAAGATTCTATAGGCGTGCTATGGCCATTGCAATGGTATAGAATCTGCTCCGA
>NW_016961986.1:0-435 GCF_001483705.2 Eufriesea mexicana
CACAAATCCATCCATCCATGCACTCAACAATCCATACGTACATCCATACATACGTCCATACATTCATCAATACATCCATGCATACACCCATACACTCATCCATACATACATCCATATATACATCCGTCAATGCATGCATACATACATCCATGCATACATCCATACATTGATCCACCCTTCCACCCATAAATAAATCCATCCAATCATACATCCATCCATCCATTCATATATTCATCCATACATCCCCACACCCATACTACCATAAATGCACCCATTCGTACGTCCGGCATTCGATACATCCGTCCATACATACATCCGTTCATGCATACAGCCATACACCCATACATCCGTACATACATCCATACATACAACCATACATACATCCATACATCCATCCATCCATACATCCATCCACTCATACATCCAGCCATCTAT
>NW_016961986.1:460-2223 GCF_001483705.2 Eufriesea mexicana
GTACACACATCCATCGATCCACCCATCCATAAATCCATTCATCCACGCATCCATAAATCCATTCAACCATAGGCCCAGCCATCCATACATTCATGCATCCATACATCCGTCCATCCGCACATCCATCCATCCATACACACATCAATCCATACACCCGTACATATATACATCCATACATCCACCCATCCATACATCCATCGAACCATACATCCATTCATCCATACGAGCACCCATCCATACATCCATCGAACCATACATCCATTCATCCATACGAGCACCCATCCATACATCCATCGAACCATACATCCATTCATCCATACGAGCACCCATCCATACATCCATCGAACCATACATCCATTCATCCATACGAGCACCCATCCATACATCCATCGAACCATACATCCATTCATCCATACGAGCACCCATCCATACATCCATCGAACCATACATCCATTCATCCATACGAGCACCCATCCATACATCCATCGAACCATACATCCATTCATCCATACGAGCACCCATCCATACATCCATCGAACCATACATCCATTCATCCATACGAGCACCCATCCATACATCCATCGAACCATACATCCATTCATCCATACGAGCACCCATCCATACATCCATCGAACCATACATCCATTCATCCATACGAGCACCCATCCATACATCCATCGAACCATACATCCATTCATCCATACGAGCACCCATCCATACATCCATCGAACCATACATCCATTCATCCATACGAGCACCCATCCATACATCCATCGAACCATACATCCATTCATCCATACGAGCACCCATCCATACATCCATCGAACCATACATCCATTCATCCATACGAGCACCCATCCATACATCCATCGAACCATACATCCATTCATCCATACGAGCACCCATCCATACATCCATCGAACCATACATCCATTCATCCATACGAGCACCCATCCATACATCCATCGAACCATACATCCATTCATCCATACGAGCACCCATCCATACATCCATCGAACCATACATCCATTCATCCATACGAGCACCCATCCATACATCCATCGAACCATACATCCATTCATCCATACGAGCACCCATCCATACATCCATCGAACCATACATCCATTCATCCATACGAGCACCCATCCATACATCCATCGAACCATACATCCATTCATCCATACGAGCACCCATCCATACATCCATCGAACCATACATCCATTCATCCATACGAGCACCCATCCATACATCCATCGAACCATACATCCATTCATCCATACGAGCACCCATCCATACATCCATCGAACCATACATCCATTCATCCATACGAGCACCCATCCATACATCCATCGAACCATACATCCATTCATCCATACGAGCACCCATCCATACATCCATCGAACCATACATCCATTCATCCATACGAGCACCCATCCATACATCCATCGAACCATACATCCATTCATCCATACGAGCACCCATCCATACATCCATCGAACCATACATCCATTCATCCATACGAGCACCCATCCATACATCCATCCATCCATACACACATCAATCCATACACCCGTACATATATACATCCATACATCCACCCATTCTCACATCCAAACATTCCTTCTTCCATACATCCAAAAACCCAACTATCCACAACTCCATCCATCCATACATCCTTCAATCCGTACATTCATACACATATACATCCATCCATTCATACATCCATACATCCATCCATCCATACATCCATCCCTCCATACATC
>NW_016961987.1:0-495 GCF_001483705.2 Eufriesea mexicana
AAAATGTCAATAAAATTGAATTTTCCGGCCAGATACTATAGCATTGCAATGGTTATAGCATGCAAATATAATATTTCCTCCATGTTTATGCAAGAAAGTTAGCTCACCACGAAATTAGTCGAAAATGCCAATAAAATTGAATTTTCCATCCAGATTCTATAGTATTGAAATGGCTATAGCACGCCAATAGATTCTTTCCACCTTGTTTATGCAAGAAAGTTAGCTTTCCACGATATTAGTCAAAAATGTTAATAAGATTGAATTTTCCAATTCCAGCCAGATTCTACGACATTGCAATCTCAATAGCACTCCAAAAGGATCATTCCTCCTTACTTATGTAAGGAAGTCATTTCAACACGATATTAGTCGAAAATGACAAAAAAATTGAATTTTCCTGGACGATGCAGTAGCATTGCAATGTCAATAGCAGGACAGTAGATTCTCTCCTCCTTATTTATGCAAGAAAGCCAGCTCACCACGATATTAGTCGAAACT
>NW_016961988.1:0-932 GCF_001483705.2 Eufriesea mexicana
CTTGACTGTGTTAGGCTACGTTTGGGTATGTTAAGTTTGACTTGGTTAGGATAGGCAACTTTTTCTTTTGTGCCATTCATTTCTGTTCGGTGGATTTCTGCGCTCTAATGTGATCTAATATTCTCTGCTTGGCTCTGTGGACACCAGAAATATTGGACTCCACACGTCGTACTTAGTTACACTACGTTTGGATTGGTGGGTAAGGGCAGTTTAGGTCGGGGTGTATCTGAATTTTGTGATGTACACTGCAATGAGGAGGAATTCTCCGCTCTGCTCTACTCTAGTATAATCTGCTAGGCTCTCGGGAGGCCAGCAATAGTAGCCGCGACACGTTAGTCTTTGATATGTTACGTTTGGTTTGGTTACCAGTGGTTGAGGACGATCAGGTTTACTTGGACTTCCCTGGTGTACACTGCTATTCGGAGAATTTCTGTGCTATATTGTGCTCTACTATATTATACTTAGCGATTGGAATGCCAGCAATTTTGGCCACGGCACGTGAGGTTGTGTTAGGATACGTTTGGTTGGCTTAGTTTGTGTTATTTTCGGTAAGGGTACCTTTGACTTTCGCGTTATACATCTTCGTTCGGTGGATTTCGGCGCCCGACTGCACTCTATTACATTCCGCTTGGCCCTGAGGAGGCCAGCAATAGTGGCCGCGGCACGTTACGTTGAGGTAGGTTACGTTTGGATAGCTTATGTTAGCTTGGGTTCGGTCTGGACATATATGGCGTTTGCGTTATACACTGCAAATATGGCGTTTGCGTTATACACTGCAAATCTATGGCCTTTTGCGCCCTAGTGTCCTCTAGTAAGAGCTGCTCGACTGTGCGGAGGCCAGCAGTAGTGGGCGTGGAGCAATAGGTTGGGTTATGCTACGTCGGGTCATGCTAAGGTTCGATATATTAGGGTAGGATAGCTTAGCCTTTTGT
>NW_016961989.1:0-668 GCF_001483705.2 Eufriesea mexicana
CGCTTGGTTGGCTTAAATTATGTCGGGTTAGGTTAGGATGTCTACGTCTTTGTGCTATTCACTTCATTGCGAGGGATTCCTGCGCTCCACTGAGCTCTAGCACATTGTGCTTCTCTCTGTGGTGGCCAGCAATAGTTTTCTCGCCATGTTAGATTGCGTTTGGCTACGTTTGTATGTGTTACGCTTGTCTAGGTTAGGTTAGGCTACTTTGACTTTTGTGCTAGTCCCTGCTATTCCAAGTACTCCTGCGCTGTACTGTGCTCTACTCTATTATAATTAGAAATGGTAATGCCACCAATAGTGGCCGCGGCATGTTACGTTGTGGTAGGCTACGTTTGGTTAGGTTACGTTAGCTTCTGTTAGGTCTGGATAGGTATGGCTTTCGTGCCATACACCGCGAATCTATGGATTTCTGCGCTCCACTGTCATCTAGTAAGGATCTGATTGACTCTGGAACGGCCAGCAATAGTGATCGGGGTACGCCAGGATGAGTTATGTTACGTTCGTTTATGTCGAGCTTAGGCACATTAGGATAGGATAGCTTTGACTTTTGTGTTATACACTGCCATTCCGTGGATTTCTGCGCTCTAATGAGCTCTAATATACTCTGCTTGGCTCTGGGATGTCCAGTAATAGTGGTCTCAGCCCGTTAGGCTCAGTTTGGTTAC
>NW_016961990.1:0-265 GCF_001483705.2 Eufriesea mexicana
GAGCCCGCGAGCGTAGCGCGTGCTCCTCGCGCGTAGGGCGGCGGAGGCTGCAAGCGCGGCGCGGGAGGGCGGCGCGAGCTCCGCCGTATGTGTTAACGCGTTAGACCTCCGCCTTCGCGAGCGACCGTGAACCCACGGCCGGGGAGACCGTCTCTCTCTCCCGTCGTAACCTAGGTCAGGGTGACCACGGGCTGGCGTGTGAGAGCCCGTCTGTTCGAGGGACCGTGGTCCGGGCCCGCGGCGTCTCCCAATGGTCGCGCGGCGT
>NW_016961991.1:0-502 GCF_001483705.2 Eufriesea mexicana
GTTGCTCTGGGGTGGCCTGGAGCAGTGGTCTCTGCACGACATGTTGTGCTACGCTGCGTTCTGGTAGGTTAGACTAGGTCACGTCAGGTTAGGGTATGCACGGCTTCTGTGATGCTCACTGCAATGCGGTGGATTTCTGCGCTCTGCCGTGCTCCAATGCGTGCACAACACGCTGCGCTGTGCTCAGTGGTGGCCAGTAACAGGGGTCTCGGCTCGTTAGGTTACGTATCGTTGGGATAGACTAGGTTAGGAAGGTTCGGTTCGGATTTCTTTGGCTTTTGTGCGATACACTGCTTTTTGGTAAATTTCTGGGCGCTACATTGCCCTAATATACTCCGCTCGAATCCATGGTAGCAAGCAATAGTGGCGTGGCACATAAGGTTCAATTATGTTATAATTGGTTAGGTCAGGTTAGGATACGTTTGGTTAGGATTGCTTCGGCTTCCGTGATATACACTGATGATCGGTGGATTTCTCTGATCTATTGTGCTCTAATACATTG
>NW_016961992.1:0-719 GCF_001483705.2 Eufriesea mexicana
TGCTCTAC
This sequence comes from Eufriesea mexicana, assembly GCF_001483705.2. Taxonomy (NCBI): domain Eukaryota; kingdom Metazoa; phylum Arthropoda; class Insecta; order Hymenoptera; family Apidae; genus Eufriesea; species Eufriesea mexicana. The sequence goes on from NW_016961992.1 coordinate 9, forward strand.
TATATTTTCCTTGGCATAGGGGATTCCAGCAATAGTGGTCTCGGCGCGTTTGGTTAAGTTATGATACGTTCGAATATATCACGTTCGGATATGTTAGAATAGAATAGCTTCGACTTTTGTGCTATACACAGCCAATCGGTTGCTTTCTGCGCTCTAACTCGGATACGTTAGGATAAAATAGCTTAGACTTTTGTGCTATACACAGCCAATCGGTTGCTTTCTGCGCTCTACTGTGCTCTACTATAATCTGCTCGTGTCTGGGGAGGCCAGTAATAGTGGTGCCGGCACGTTAGCTTGATTTAGGCCACGTCTGAGTGTATTACGTTTGGTCGCTGTACGAGAGGATTGCATTGTCTTTCGTGCCATATACAGCTAATCGGTGGATTTCTGCGCTATACTAGGCCCTAATAGAATCTGCTTGGCACTGGTGAGGCCAGCAATAGTGGTCTCTGCAATGTTATGTTTAGTTAGGTTAAGTTTGGTTAGGCTATGTTTGTCTGTGTTCGGCTAGAATGGCACTGACTTTTGTGCCATATACAACTATTCGGAGGACTTCTGCGCTATGCTGGGCTCTAATACGCTCTGCCTGGCTCTAGGGAGGCCAGCAATAGTGGTCTCGACATGCTAGGTTTTGTTGGGTTGAGTTCGGTTACACTATGTTTGTTTGTGTTGGGTAAGGGCAGCACTGGCTTTCGTGGTATGCACCTTTAT
>NW_016961993.1:0-985 GCF_001483705.2 Eufriesea mexicana
GACTTCGCGAAATGTAACCTATCTCAACCTAACGTGCAGCGACCACTACTGCTGGCAACCCCACAGCCAAGCAGATCACATGAGTACAGTGTAGAACGCAGAAATCCATATAACCGCAGTGTATGACAGAAAAGACAAAACTACCCAAACCTATCCCAGACCAACAAAACATGATCAAACATAGCATAAATCAAACTATCGTTCCGAGACCGCTATTGCTGCCCTCCCTAGAGACAAGCAGTACATACTAGAGCACAGCAGAGAGCAGACGTCCACCGAATAGTAGTGTACAGCACAAAAGTCATAGCTATCCTGACCAAGCTTTGCCGGACACAACCTAACCGATCGAAACCAGACTCATCATAACGTGCCGAAAACACTCCAGTTGGCCTGGCCAGAGCAAAGCTGAAAAAATTAGAGCACCGTACGGCGCAGAAATCCACCTAATAGCAGGCTGTAGTACTAAAGTCTATGCTACTCTCTCCTATCCAAACCAAACGTAACATAACCAAACGCATCCTAACACAACCCAACGTGCCGAGACCACTATAGATGGCCTTCTTAGAGCCACGCTGCGAGCGCTAGAGCAATCTAGGGCGCAGAAGTCCACCTAATACCAGGCTATTGCACTAAAGACAAAGGTTGCGCTCCCTAACCAAACAAATCTTAACATAACCAAACGCAACCTAACTCAACCTAACATGCCGCGGCCACTACTGCAAGCCTTTGCGGTGCCAAGCAGAACTCGCGAGCGGAGAGCAGAGCGCAGAGGTCCATAGAATCGTGGTGTTTGTCATAAGAATCAATGTAACCCGAGCCTAACCTAAAAGAACGGAACATAAGCAAGCTTAGCCTGACTCAGCCTAACGTGGCGAGACCGCTATTGGTGACGTCCCAACAGCCAAGCAGGACATACTAGAGCGCAGCAGAGCGCAGAAAACCACCGATTAGCAGTGTACAACACAAAAGTTAAAGCTACCAATGC
>NW_016961993.1:9615-10040 GCF_001483705.2 Eufriesea mexicana
TGTTACGTTTGGCCTGGCTAGGGTAGGTTAGGTTTGGTTAAGGTGTCAGTGACTTCTGTGCTATACACTGCCATTAGGTCGGTACCTGCGCACGGCACTGCTCTACTCGCCTCAGCTTGTCTGTCGGGTGACCAGCAAAGGTGGTCCTGGCACACATTCGGTTGGCTCATGTTACGTGTGGTTAGGTTAGGTTAGGTTAAGTTTGGATGGGATGGCACTGACTTTTATGCCACACACCGCTATACGGTGGATTTCTGTGCCCTAATATGCTCTAATGTTCTCTGCTTGGGCTTGGGGAGGACAGCAATAGTGGTCCCGGCACGTTAGGATGTGTTAGACTGCTTTCGGTTAGGTTACGTTTGGTTAGGCTAGGATGGAATAGTTTTGACTATTGTGCTGTATACCGCTGTTCGGGTGGTTTCTGC
>NW_016961994.1:0-278 GCF_001483705.2 Eufriesea mexicana
CCTATCGCCTTCAATCCAATGGCAAGTACAGCCATCTAATTTCCAGATAACAGGTCAATTCAAAATATATAACCTGTTATAGAATGGTGAATAGATCTCCCAACGCCTTCAAACCAATGGCAAGTACAGCCATGTACTTGCCAGAGAATATGACTACTCAAAGTATATAATCTGTTATAGCTTGGCTAATAGGTCGCCTAACGCCTTCGACCAAAGGCATGTACAGCCATCTACCTGCCAGAGAATATTTCTACTCAAAATATAAAACCTGTTACAGC
>NW_016961995.1:0-882 GCF_001483705.2 Eufriesea mexicana
AATGCAGCGAATAACAGTGTGTAGCGAAAAAGTGAAAGCTATCTTATTCTAACATAACAGACCATAGAATATCCTAACGTACTCAAACTGAGCGTGATGTGCCGCGACCAACATTGCTGGCCACCCCGGGCCAAGCAGAATATAGTAGAGCGCAGAAGAGCGCAACAGTCCACAGGATGACAGTCTACAGTACGAAAGTTAAAGATATCCTAACCTAACGTAACATAACCAAACGTAACGTAAACCAACCAAACGCGCCGAGACCACCATTGTTGCCACCCAAGCGCCAAGTGGAAAGCATTAGACCACCGTAGAGCGCAGAAATCCACCGAATAGCAATTCACATGGCAGAAGTCAAAGCTATCCTGTGCTTCCCTAACCTAACCTAACCTATCCTAACCAAACCAATCGTGGCCTTATTCAGCGTATCGAGCCGCGACCACTATTGCTGCCCTAGGCAGGGCCAAGCAGAATATAGTAGAGCACAGGAGGGCGCAGAAATCTGCCGCATTGCGGATTACAGCACAGAAGTAAAAAAATATCCAAACCAGACCTGAACTGACCAAAACTAACCAAACGTAGCATATTTCAATGTAACGAGTCGCGATCGCTATTTCTGGCCTCGCCAGAACCAAGCAGGAAATAGTAGAGCACAGTAGAGCGCAGAAATCCACGGAACAACAGTGTACAGCACGGAAGTCAATGCCACCCTAACCTAGATTAATATAACCTAACGTAGCCAGAAGTAACCGAACTCAGCCTAACGTGCCGAGACTGCTATTGCTGTTCCCCACGGATACAAGCAGAGACTATTAGAGAACAGTAGAGCGCAGAAATCCATAGAATCGCAGTGCATAACAGAAAAGCCGAAGCTATCCGAAC
>NW_016961996.1:0-234 GCF_001483705.2 Eufriesea mexicana
ATTTTGAATATACCTATTTTCTGGCAAGTAGATGTCTGTACTTGCCATTGAATTGATGGCGTTGGGCGATGTATTCACCAAGCTATAACAGATTATAGCTTTTGAATAGACCTTTTCTCTGGCAAGTAGATGGCTGTACTTGCCACTGGATTGAAGACGTTAAGCGATCTTTTCACCATGCTATAACAGGTTATAAATTTCGAAAAGACCTATTCTCTGGCAACTAGATGGCTG
>NW_016961997.1:0-1067 GCF_001483705.2 Eufriesea mexicana
AAATTGAACTTTCCAGCCAGATTCCATAGCATTGCGACGGCTATAGCACGCCAATTGAATATTCCCTCCGTATTTGTAAAACAAAGTTGGCTCACCACGATATTAGTCGAAAATGACTACAAATTTGAATTTCCCTTCCAGATGCTATAGCTTTGCAATGACTAGAGCACGCCAACACAATGTTTCCTCCTTACTTAGACAAAGAAGTTATCTCACAACGATATTAGTCGAAAATGTCTTCAAAATTGTATTTTGCAGCCACAATCTATATCCTTGCAGTGGCTATAGCACTCAAAAAGCATCTTTCCTCCTTACTTAGACAAAGAAGTTATCTCACAACGATATTAGTCGAAAATGTCAAGAAAATTGTATTTTCCAGCCACAATCCTTATCATTGCAATGTCTATAGCACTCAAAAAGCATCGTTCCTCCTTACTTATGCAAGGAAGTTAGCTCACCACGATATTAGTCGAAAATGTCAATAAAATTTAACTTTCCAAACACATTCTAATGCATTGCAATGGCTACAGCTCGCCAATAGGATATTTCCTCCTTGTTTATGCATGAACGTTAGCTCACCACGATATTAGTCGAAAATGTCAACAAAATTGAACTTTCCAGCCAGATTCTATAGCATCGCGACGGCTATAGCACGCCAATTGAATCTTTCCTCCGTATTTATAAAATAAAGTTGGCTCACCACGATATGAGACGAAAATGTCAATAAAATTGAATTTCCAGGAAGTTTCTTCAGCTTTGCAATGCCTATAGCACGCCAATAGAACCTTTCCTCCTTATTTACGCAAGAAAGTTAGCTCACAGCAATGTTAGCCGAAAATGTCAATAAAATTGGATTTCCCAGCCGGATCCTACAGCATTGCAATGGATATAGCACGTCAATTAAATCCTTCCTCCTTATTTATGCATGAAAAATAGTTCACCATGATATTAGTCGAAAATGACAATAAATTTGAATTCCCCTTCCAGATTCTATAGCTTTGCAATGACTAGAGCACGCCAAAAGAATGTTTCCTCCTTACTTACGCAAGGAAGTTAGCTCACCACGA
>NW_016961998.1:0-368 GCF_001483705.2 Eufriesea mexicana
ATGTGCCGAGACTGCTATTGCTGATATTCCCGTAGAGCAAAAACAGAACATACTAGGTCACAGCACAGCGCAGTAATCCACGGCATTCCAGTGTGTGGCACAAAAGTCAAATATAACCTAACCGAGACTGCCCTGACCTAACATAACCGTACGTAATCTAACACGTCCTAACGTGCCTAGACCACTCTTCCTGACATCCCCAGAGCAAAGCAGAATATGCTACAGCTCCGTGGAGAGCAGAAATAGACCATAAAGCAGTGTACAATGCAGAATACATACCTATCCTGTTCTGACCTAGCCAAACATAACCAAACTCAAACAAACGAGCCATGACCCCTGCTTCTGGCCTCCCCAGAGGCAAGCAGAAA
>NW_016961999.1:0-699 GCF_001483705.2 Eufriesea mexicana
CTTGCATAAGTGGAGAGGAAAGTTTCTACTGGCCCGCCATAGCCATTGCAATGATATAGAATGAGCCTGGCAGATTCAATTTATTGACTTTTTCGACTAATTTCGTGATGAGCTAACTTCCTTGCATAGGTAAGGAGGAAAGATACTATTGGCGTGCCTGTAGGCTTTGCAATGCTATAGAATCTGGCTGGAAAGTTCAATTTTATTGACAGTTTCGACTAATATCGTGGTGAGCTGTCTATCTTGCATAAATAAGGAGTTTAGATTCTATTGGCATGCTATAGACAGAGAATGTGTTTGGGAAACTCAATTTCATTGACATTTTCGATTAATATCGTGGTGAGCTAACTTTCTTGCATAAATAAGGAGGAAAGATCCTATTTGCGAGCTATAGTCGCTCAAGTGCTGTAGAATCTGGCTGGAGAATTCAATTTTATTGTCATTTTCGACTAATATCGTGGTGATATAACTTTCTTGCATAGGTACGGTGGAAGGATCCGTTCGGAGTGCTATAGCCTTTGCAATGCAGTCGAATGTGGCTGGAAAACTCAGTTTTATTGACATTTTTTACTAATATCGTGGAGAGATAGCTATCTTGCACAAATATGGGAGAAAGATTCTATTGGCGCGTTATAGCCATTGCAATGCTCTGGATTCAGTCTGGAAAGTTCAATTTATTGACAGTTTCGACTAATATTG
>NW_016962000.1:0-502 GCF_001483705.2 Eufriesea mexicana
GCTTCTATTGGCGCGCTATAGCCACTGCAATTCCAGAGGATCTGCCTGGAAAATTCGATTTTAATGACATATTCGAATAATTTCGTTGTCAGCAAACCCACTTGCATAAATGGGGATGAAATATTCTATTGGCGTGCTATAGCCTAGGCAATCCTATCGAATATGGCTGGAAAATTCATTATTATTGACGTTTTCGACTAATATCGTGGTGGGCTACATTTCGTGCATAAATAAGGAGGAAAGATATTAGTGGCGTGCTATAGCCATTGAAATGCTATAGAATATGGCTGGAAGAATATGGCTGGAAAATTCAACATGATTGACGTTTTCGTCTAATATCGTGGAGGGCTAACTTTCGTGCATAAACAAGGAGGAAAGATATTATTGGCGCGCTATTGCCACTGCAATTCCGTAGAATCTGCCTGGAAAATTCAATTTTATTGACATTTCCGACTAATATCGTGGTGAAATAACTGTATTGCATAAATAAGTATGAAATATT
>NW_016962001.1:0-2360 GCF_001483705.2 Eufriesea mexicana
TCCTGTGCTCTACTATTCTCCGCTCGACTCTGGGGAGGCCAGCAAAAGTGATCGTTGCACAACAGGTTTGGTTATGTCACGTTTGGTTAGGATAGGTGGGGTTATGATAAGGGAGTGTTGCTTTGACTTTAATGCGACGCTCTGCTATTCGGTGGATTTTGGGCTCTACTGGGCTCTAATATGCTCTTCTTGGCTCTGCGGATGCCAGCAATCATTTTCTACTCACGTAAGTTTGGGTTGTGCTACATTTGCTTAGGTTATGTTGGTTGGGTTATACTTGGATTGCTCTGTGTTTCTTGGCAATAACTGTTATTCGTCGAATTTCTACGCTCTACTGTACTCTATTATACTCTGCTCAACTGTGGGAAGGCTAGGAGCAGTGGTTGCTGCGCTTTAGGTTGTGCTATGTTACGATTGGCTAGGTTAGGAGAGGATGGCTTTGAGTTTAGGGCTATAGCCTGCTATTTGGTGGATTTCTGCGCCTTACAGTGCTCAAATGTTTACAGCTTGGCTCTTGGAAGTCCAGCAGCAGCGCTCTCGGCACGTTATGCTGAGACAGGATACGTTAGGGTACGTTAGATTAAGATAAGTGTGTTCATGATAACTATAACTTTAGAAACTGTACACCGCTGCGCGGTGGACTTCTGCGCTCTACATTGCTCTACTATGCTCTGCTCGGCTCTTGGGAGGCCAGCAATAGTTGTTGCGGCACGTTAAGTAGAGACGTATTACGATGGTCTGGTTAGCTTACGTTCTGTTATGTTCGGATAGCTTTGATCTTTGTGCTAATCACTGCTAGTACCTGGACATCTGCGATCATCTGTGCACTATCACAACGTGCTTGTCCCAATGGACGCCAGGAATAGAGCTCTCGGCACGTTAGGTCGGGTTATACTCCCTTCGGTAAGTTAGGTTTGGTTAGTTTTGGTTAGGATACCGATGACCCTTGTGCAAACACTGCCATCCAGAAGCTTTCAGCGTTCTACATTGCTCTGCCATACTCCCGCATTGCTCTCGTGGGACCAGCAATATCTGTCGTGGCACAAGCGGTTGGGTTAAGTTACGTCTGAATTTGTTACGTTTGGCTAGGTAAGTACGGGACAGCTTTGACTTTTGTGCTACACACTGCTATTCGGTGGATTTCCTCGCTGCACTTTCCTTAATATGCTATGCCTGGCGCTGGGTAGGCCAGCAGATGTGGTATAGGCAAGACTGGTTCAGTTAGGTTGCGTCTGTTTGTATTATGTTTGGTGAGGTTAGGATAGGATAGCTTTAACTTTCGCGTTGTGAAGTGCTTTGCGGTTGATTTCTGAGACCCACTGTGATCTGATATACCCTCCATTGCTCTGGGAAATCCAGAAATAGGAGCCGCGTCTCTTTAAGTTGTGTGAGATTACGTTTGGTTAGCTTACGTTTGTTTGTGTTAGTTGGGATACCTTTGACTTTGGTGCTATACACTGCATTTCGGTGGATTTCAGAGCTTTACTGTGCTCTATTATAGTCAGCTCGACTCTGGGGGGAGGCCAGGAGTGGTGGTCGTGGAGCGGTATGATGTGTTAATTTATGTTTGGTTATGTTGCGTTTGGACAGGATAGGATAGGTTAGCTTTGACTTCTGCGCTATACACTGCTGTCCGGCGGATTTCTACGCTTTACGTTGCTCTACTATACTCTGCTCGGCTCTAGGAGGCCAGTAATAATTATCCAGGCGAATTAAGATGTGTTTGGCTACGATCGGATGTGATATGTTTGCTAGGGTTATGTGTGGAAAGCTTAGGTTTTCGTGGTATACACTGTTATTCGGTTGATTACCCCTCTCCACTGGGCCCCACTATACTCTGCTCGATTCTGGGACGGCCAGCAATAGTGGTCGCGGCATGTCGGGTTCAGTCAGTTCACGTTCGAGTAGGTTGGGTAAGGGTAGGTTAGGTTACGATATTTCTGACTCCTATGCAACACAATGCAATTTAGTGGCCTTCTGCGCTCTACTATGCTCTAGTACATTCTGCTTATCTCTAGGGAGGCAAGCAACAGTGGCCTTGGCATATTTGTTTGAGACAAGCTGCTTCCGGTGGTGTTACGTATGGCTAAGTTTGGATATGGTAGCTTCGACTATTGGGCGGTGCACTGCGATTGTATTGATTTCTGCGCTCTACTCAAGTCTAATATGTTACAGTTGGATCTGGTGAGGGCAGCAATAGTGTTCTCGGCACGGTAGGCTGAGTTATGTTACGTTTTGTTGTGTTACGTTTGGCCTGGTTAGGACAGGGTAGCTTTGACTTTCGTGCTATACACCGCTATACCGTTCATTTCTGCACTCCACTGTGCTCTTCCATAATCTGCTCGACTCTGGGGGGGGGG
>NW_016962001.1:8957-10559 GCF_001483705.2 Eufriesea mexicana
GATATATTACGTTTGGTTAGGTTAGGTTGGGTAGGGTTATGTCATGTTCGCTTTGATTTTTGAGCTCAACACTGATATTCTATAGACTTCTGTGCTCCACTGCGCTATATCATATTCTGCTTGTCTCTGGGGAAGCCAGGGATAGTGGTCGCGATACGCTTGGTTTAGTTACTCTACGTTAGGTTAGGTTACGTTAGGCCTGGTTAAGTAAGGATATCTTTGATTTTTGTGGTCTACAATACTATTTGGCGGTCTTCTGCGCTCTACTGTGCTCTACTATACTCTGCTCGCATCTGGTGAAGCCAGCAATAGTGGTCATGCCACGACAGGTTGTGTTAGGTTACTATTGGTTATGTTATGTTTGTTTGGGTTAAGTTTGTATCGATATGACTTTCTTGGCAATGACTGCTATTCGGTGGATTCCTGCACCCTACTCAAATCTACTCTACTCTGCTCGACACTATGGAGGCCAGCAACGGTGTTCGCTGCTCGTTAGGGTGAGTTAGGTTACGTTCGGGTTTGCTACGATTGGATTGGTTAGCAGAAGGTTGCTTTGACTTTTGTGCCGTACACTTCCATTCGGCGGGTTTCTGCACTCCACTGCGCTCTGGGGCTTCCTCATTCGCTCTGCGGCCGCCAGCAATGTTGTTGTCGGGCTGTTAGGTGGAGTTAAATTACGTTTGGTTGGGTTACGTTTGGTTAGGCCGGAACAGGGTAGATACGAGATTTGGGCTTTACTCTGCTATTCGTTGGACATCAGCGCTCTAATGTGCTCTAATATGATTAGCTTTGCACTGCGAATGCCAGCAATAGTGGACACGGCACGTTAGGTAGGGTTAGGTTGGGTTTGGTTAGGTTACGCTTGTCTTGGTTAGCTTTGGATAGCTTTGGCTTTCTTGGCAGACTGTCATTCGGTGGATTTCTGCGCTCTACAATGCTCTACTATACTCTGCTCAAATCAGGGGAGACCAGCAAATGTGATCCGTTGCACAACAGGTTGAGTTAGGTTACCTTTGGTTTGGTTGGGTTAGGTTATGATAGGAGACGGTAGCTTCGACTTTTGCGCCATGCGCTGCCATTCGGTGAATCTCTGCGCACTACTGTGCAGTAATCCACTCTGCTCGGCTCTGGGGAATCCAGCGATAGTGGTCTCGGCACGTTGGGCTTATTTATTCTACGTATGGTTGAATAAGGTTTGGTCCAGTAGGGTAAAGGAACCTTTGACATTTGTGCGATTCCCTGCTGTTTGGTGTCTTTCTGCGTCGAACTCTGCTATAGTGTATTCTGCTGGGCTATTGGGATTCCAGTAATAGTCATGTCCGGACGATAGGTTGAGTTATGTTACGTTTGGCATTGTAACGTTTGGATTGGTTTGGACAGGGAGGCTTCGACGTTTGTGCTATACACTGCTATTCGCTGCATTCCTACGCTCTACATTGCTCTACTATACTCTGCTCTACTCTGGGGAGGCCGGAACTAGTGTCCTCGGCACGGAAGGTTGAGATATGGTGCGCTAGGTTATGTTACGTTAGCTTTGGTTAGGAATGGATAGTTTCGACTTTTCCTCTGTACACCGCGATTCCATTGACTGCTGCGCTCTAC
>NW_016962002.1:0-227 GCF_001483705.2 Eufriesea mexicana
CATCCATACATACATTCATTCATACATCCTCCTTTCCGTACATCTATCCATCCATACATCCATTCATCCATACATTCATACGTCCACACATCCATAAATCCATCCATCCATACATCCATACATCTATACATCCATACATCCATCCACCAATCCATTCATCCATCCATACGTACATCCATACATACGTCCATACATACATCCATACATCCATGCATAAACCCATACAC
>NW_016962003.1:0-235 GCF_001483705.2 Eufriesea mexicana
TTCGACTAATATCTTCGTGAGCTAGCTTTTTTGCATAAATAAGGATGAAATATCCTATTGGCGCGCTATAGACATTGCTGTCCCATAGGGTCGGCCTGGAAAGTTCAATTTTATTGACATATTCAACTAATATCATGGTGAACAAACTTTCTTGCATCCGTTAGGAGGAAAGATCTTATTGGCGAGCAACAGCCATTCTAATGCTATAGAATATGTCTGGAAATTTCAATTTTAT
>NW_016962004.1:0-2517 GCF_001483705.2 Eufriesea mexicana
GGCCCAACGTTGTAGGGCCTCGCCCCGAGCGTCTGTTCGCGGGGAACCCCACGCCATGGCATGAGCGTTGAAGTCCCCCAGGACCAGAACCGGACGAGCCGTGTGTCCACTGAGGAAACTTCCGAGCTCGTCCCGGTACCTCTCGTGCGGTGAGAGCCCGCGGTTGGGGGAGACGTAGCACCCCACCACGACCACGTCGTTCCAGGAGACCGCCACGAAGCCCTCACCGCTGTGAAGCAACGTTGGTGCGGGTGTCTGCAATAGCCCCTGTCGATAATCGCCACGGAGATGTCCCGATCCCCGAACTGCCCGCCTTGACCGAGGATACGGCACGGCTCTGCGGTATCAGCCAGCAGGACACCCAGCTCAACGAACGTCTGCAGGAGCTGGTCCTGCGACGCCCGCGAGTGGTTCCGTTTGGCCAGGAGCACCTTGGACGGCGTGAAATTTAGCCCGTGTCCATGGCCTCCTCCTGGCCACCGTTCCTTCGAGCCGGCTGCTGGCTCGGTGCTCCTCCGGTCAGCGGACCATTCGCGGTAGCGGTTGCGGAGACGGAATGCGGGGACGCAGCTTTCAAATTGGCGCTCGCGGGCGCAGAGACGGACGCGGCGCCTGCAGGCGCCTGGCGAGCTGCGCATTTCACATTTGGCGGGCAGCACACCATGCTGCCTAGCCGGTGGTTGGAGGGGCCCGGCGCAAACCGGTCACTTGGGTGCAAACGCACTACGCCCACCGGCACGGTGGCCCGCCGCGCCACACCTGAAACAGTTGTCGCTGCGGTCCACCGCGCTATAGGATCCATTCCTCGCGTGAGCGAACGCAAGGCAACGGAAGCAATCAAGGCGCCGTGCCTCGCAGGCTACGACACGGGCCGAAGTCCAGCCGACGCGGATCCGCCCGCAATCGACGGCCTTTCTCGCTGCCGCTAGGGGACACTGGGCCCATACAGAGCCAAGCCCCGAAGCGGATGACCGGGTCACTCTGGTTCTTGTTTCCACCTCGGTGGAACCACCGACCCTGGCCAGGGCAGTGGCCACCTCGCGGGGAGTGAGAGAGTCGTCGAGCCCTGTCACCCTCAGCTCTGCTTTTTTGGTGGCAACCGTAACCGGCACACCGGATCCCTCCAAGAATTCGCTCATTCGCCCGGCGAGAGCAGCGGCCCGCTGTGCGCCTTCGGGTCCACCGATCTCCAGCAAGAGACCACCGGAAGCGGCCCGACAGTGGCGCAAGTCCTCGATCCCGAGGTTGGCGAGATTTATCTTTCCCCTTGCAGCGGACATGGCCTCAGCGCAAGAGAGACATGAGCCCTCGGGTACCCAAACTGCGACGGCGGCCGCCTAAGGATCGGGCCCTGCTTGTCGCCGCTCTTCTTCTTGTTATGACCGGATATCGCTCCAGTCTTCGCGGCGATCGCGAGAAGCGCGCGAGCGGAACTCGTCCACGAGGCGCGGCGCTGCGTCGTGCCGCCGGCTCTCATCGGCCCACTCGTGGGCACTCTCGCGGGCAGTTGCGGGGTAGAGGCCGCCTGCCGCTGCGCTCACTTCTCATGCCTTCCTATGACGAGAGACCAGCTGGCCTCTGCGTCCATCACGGCTACGAACGGGCCCGCGACCGGCGCCTTCGCCGGGGCGTCATCGGGCCCGCCACGGGAAGCGACCGCGACAGTGTCCGCCGAGGCCACCAGACCAGGCCGCGCGCGCAGGCCGTCGGTGGAGCTCTCTTGCTCCGGCTCAGCGCCGCGAGTGCCGCGAGGGCTGCCTGCATACCGAACACGGGCGCCGGTGCCGCTGCTCCGGCGCTCGCGGACACTCGCACATTTCGAGCAGGCGCGGGGTCGACGATTACCCGCCTCCGCTTCAGAGGTAGCTCCGCGCATCCTAACCGTTCCTGGCCTAACATAACGTAACCCAACCTAACAGCACCAATCGCAACGCAACCAAACGTAACATAACTCGACCTAAAGTGCAGCATCCACATCTGCTGGCCTCCCCATAGTCGTGCAGAGTATAGTGGAGCACAGTGGACAGCAGAGTGACGCCAAGAAGCAGCGTACAGCACAAAAGTCAGATGTTACTTAACCTAACAAGACCTAACCAAGCATAACCAACCGCGGACTAACTTAACCTAACGCGCTGAGACCACTATTTCTGGCATCCACAGTGCAAAGCAGAATCTACTATAGCAGAGTAGAGTGCAGAAATCCACCGAATAGCAGATTGCAGCACAAAAGACGTTGCCATTATAACCAACCCAACCAATCCTGCCCTAACCAAACTTAACATAACACATGGTATCGTGTCGCGACCGCTATTGCTAGCCACCCCACTGTCGAGCGGAGTATAGTAGACCAATCTAGATCGCAGATACCCACCGAATAAGAGTCCATGACATGAAAGTCAAAGCTATCCTGACCTAATCCAAACAAACGTAACCTAACCAATCGTAACCAAACTAAGCCTAACGTGCCAAGACCACCATTGCTGGCCTCTAGTGAGATAAGCAGAGCATATTAGAGCT
>NW_016962005.1:0-985 GCF_001483705.2 Eufriesea mexicana
TATGGATGTATGTATGAATGAATGTATGGATGTATGTATGTATGAATGTATGGATATATGGATGTATGGAGGGACGGAGGGTTGGATGGGTGGAAGGATGGATGGATGGATGTACGGATGGTAGGATTTATTGATGTGTGGATGTGTGGATGTATGGAGCGATGGATGGTTGGATGTATGCATGTTTGTATGTATGAGTGTTTGAGTGTATGGATGTATGGATGTATGGATGGATGCATGTATGGATGGATTTATGTATGGATGGATGTATGGATGGATGAATGGATGGATGCATATATGGATGGATGGATGAATGGATGGATGTATGGATGGATGGAAGGATGGATGTATGGATGTATGGATGGATGGATGTATGGATGGATGGATGTATGGATGGATGGATGTATGTATGTATATATCTATGGATGATTGTATGGATGCATGTATCTATAGATGGAAATTCGAATGGATGTGTTTATGGATATATGCATGTGCGGATGTATGGTCGTATGTATGGATGAATGTAGTTATTGATGAATGTATGGATGTATGTATAGATACTATGTATGGATGAATGTAGTTATTGATGAATGTATGGATGTATGTATAGATGAATGTATGGATGCATGGATGGATGTATGTACGGATGTATGGTTGGATTTATGCATGGATCTATGTAAGGTTGTATGGATGGGTGGATGGATTGGTGGATGGATATATGTATCGGTGGATGTATGCTTGGTAGGATGTATGGATGGATGGATGTGTGGACGGATGTATGTATGGACGGATGGACGTATGGGCGGATGGATGAATTGGTGGATGGATGTATGGATGGATGGTTGTATGGATCGATGGATGAACGTATGGATGTATGTATAGATGTACGTATATTATGTATGTATGGATGTATGTTTGTATAGATGTATGGATTAACGAATGTATAGATGAATGGATGTATGGATGTATGGATGTATGCATGGAT
>NW_016962006.1:0-594 GCF_001483705.2 Eufriesea mexicana
TTCTGCGTAAATAAGGTGGAAAGATTCTATCGGTTTGCTATAGCCATTGCATTGCAATAGTATCTGCCTGAAAAGTTCAATATTATTGACATTTTCGACTAATATTGATGAGAGCAGTCTTTTCTGCGTAAACAATTAGGTAATGTTCTACTGGTTTGCTGTAGCCACACTATTGCAGTAGAATCTGACCGAAAAGCTCTATTTTAATAACAATTTCGACTATTTTCGTGGTGAGCAAGATATCCTACATAAATAAGGAGGAAAGATCCTATTGGTTTGCTATAGCCATTGCGTTGCAATATAATCTGACTCAAAAGTCCAATTTTATTCACATTTTCGTCCAATATTGTGGCGAGCAACCCTTTCTGCGTAAATAAGAAGGAAAGATCCCATTGGTTTGCTATAGCCATTGCATTGCAATAGAATCTGACTGAAAACTTGAATTCTATTAATATTTTCGACAAATGTTGATCTGAGCAGGCATTTCTGCGTAAATAACGTGGAAAGATTCTATTGGATTGCGGTAGCCAATGCATTGCAATAGTGTCTGCCTTCAAAGTTCCATTTTATTGACATTTTCGACTAATATCTTGT
>NW_016962007.1:0-655 GCF_001483705.2 Eufriesea mexicana
CAAAAGACAAAGCAGTCCTGTACCAACATAACTAACCGTAACGCAGCTAAACGTAACCTAATCGAACGAAACGCCCGCGACAACTATTGCTGGCCTCCACAGAGACAAGCCGCATGTTCAAGGGCGCAGTAGTTCGTAGAAATCCGCCGCATTGCAGTGAATATCACAAAAGACGAAGATATCCAAACCTAACCTGACCTAACATAACCAAACCAAACGAGGCATTACTCAAAGTATCGTTCCGCGATCTTTGCTGCTGCCTTCCCCAGAGACAAGCAGAATATACTAAAGCCCAGTATATCACAGGAATCCACCAGATAACAGTGTACAGCAGGAAAGTCAGATCTATCCCTATCGAACTTAACCCAACTTAACCAAACCAAACGTAACCTTACTCATACTAACGTGACATGACCACTAATTCTCGCCTCCCCAGAGTCGAGCAGAGTATAGTAGAGAAATGTAGAGGGCAGAAATGCACCGAGTCGCAGTGTATAGCACAAAAGCCAAAGAAATCCTGACCAAACCTTCCGAACGTAACCTGACGACACGAAACACAACGCAAACTAACGTGCCGAGGTCACCTAAGGCACAAGCAGAAAATACTGGAGCACGGTAGAGCGCACAAATCCACCGCATGGTAGTCTATAGCACA
>NW_016962008.1:0-2186 GCF_001483705.2 Eufriesea mexicana
GAGATCCTCTGAATAGCGGTGTATAGTACGAAAGTCAAAGGTACCCTGTCATAAAATAGCCAATCGCAACATAAGCATACGTAACGTAACAGAACTTGATGTGCCCCGAAAGCCATTGCTGGCCTCACGAGAGCTAAGCAGATTGGAGCAGAGCAATGCAGGAAGCTAGAATCGTCCCAGTAGCAGTGTATGGCAAAAAAGCCAGGGATATCCTAACATAACCTGTCCTAGCATGACCTAATCAAACGTAAGCTATCACAACCTAACGCGCCGAGACCAATATTGCCGGGACGTCCGTTGCCAAGCAGGGAATATTAGTGGAGAAAAGAGCTCTGAGGTCCATAGGATGGCAATGCATCGCACGAAGGTAAAGATATCCCAAACTAACCCAAACATACATAACCTAGCCGAATGTAACCTATCTGAACCTAACACGCCGCGGCCACCATTTCTGGAATTCCCAGAGCAAAGCAGGGAGTATCATACCACATTATAGCGCAGAGCTCAACCGAATAGCCGTGTACAGCATAAAAGTCAAAGCTATGCTATCCAAACCCAACCAAACCTAACCTACCCAAACGTAACCTATCCCAAGCTAACGCGCCGCGACAAGTATTGCTGGCCTCCACAGAGCCGAGCAGAGCATAAATGAGGAGAATAGTGCGCAAAAATCTATGGAATCGCAGTGTGCAGCTGAAAGGTCGAAGCTATTCATACCTGACAGAAGCCAACAGAACCCAACCAAACGTATACTATCTCAACCTGTCGCGCCGAGACCACTATTAGTGGCTTCCCCA
This sequence comes from Eufriesea mexicana, assembly GCF_001483705.2. Classification (NCBI taxonomy): domain Eukaryota; kingdom Metazoa; phylum Arthropoda; class Insecta; order Hymenoptera; family Apidae; genus Eufriesea; species Eufriesea mexicana. Next base: position 798 of record NW_016962008.1, read on the forward strand.
GAGCCAAGCAGAACATACTGGAGCACAGTGGAGCGAAGAAGTACACCGAACAGCAGCGTACATCGCGATAGTCAAATCTATCCGAACCTAACCCAAACGAACGTATCGGAACCAAACATAACCTAACTCGACATAACGGGACGAGACCAATACTGCTGGCATCCCCGTAGCCAAGCTGAATACACTGGAGCACAGTACCGCGCAGATGTTCAACGTATAGCAGTGTCTACCACAATAGTCAAAGCTATCCATACCTAACACAAACAAACATAACCTAACCGAACGTAGCCGAAATATACCTGTCGTGCCATGATCACTATTGCTGGCCTCTCCAGAGACAGGCAGATGTAAGTACGGCAATGTAGATCGCAGATATAGACCAAATAACAGTATATAGCACAAAAGTCAGAGCCATCCTAACCAATCTTTGCCAAACCTAACCAAGCCAAACGTGACCTATCTCGACCAGACGTGCCACGACCGCTATTGCTGGCCTGCACAGGTTCAAGCAGGCGACAGTAGAGCAACGCAGTGCACACACATCGGCGGAGTAGGAGTGTAAAGCACATAAGGCAAAGCTATCGTAACCAAACATATCATAACCTAGCCAAGCCGACCGCAACCCGACAAAGCCTAGCGTGCCGCGACCACACTTACTGGCCTCCCCAGAGCCAAGCAGAAGATACCAGAGATAAGTAGAGCGCGGAAATCGACCAAATACCAGTGTATAGCACGGAAGGCAAAGCAATCATATCCTATCCTTACCAAACGCAACATAAGCAGACGCAACTTTATTCAAACATACGTGCCACGACCGCTACTGCTGGCCTCACGAGAGCTAAGCAGAGTATAGCAGAGCAATGTAGAACGCTGAAATCGTCCGAATGGTAGCGTACAGCACAAAAGTCAAAGCTGCCTCAGCCAAACTTTACCGAAGATGACACAAGAAAGCGTAACATAACCCAACCTAACGTACCGAGAACGTTATTCCTGGCGTCCACGGAGACAAGCTGAAATTATTAGACCTGTACAATCCTAAGGCGTCGCGGCCACTATTCCTGGAATTCTCAGAGCAAAGCAGGGAAAACTAGGTCGCTGTAGGGCGCAAAATTCGACCAAATAGCAGTGCACAGCAGAAAAGTCAAAGCTGTTATGGCCTCACATAACCAAGCGCGACACAACCAAACGCAACGTGACCCAACCAGATAGGGTGAGCTTGGTTACGTTCGGTTGGGTGAGGTTAGGTTAGGTTTGGTTGGGATGGCATTGACTTTAGCTTTGCACGCTGCTGTTCGGTGGATCTCTGCACTCTACTGTTGTTTAATATGATCTGCAGGGCTCTGTGGAGGCAAGAGATACAGGTCTCGTATACTTAGGTGCAGTTATCCT
>NW_016962008.1:7177-10199 GCF_001483705.2 Eufriesea mexicana
GCGCGTTCGGTTATGTTGCGTTAGGCTTTGTTAGGATTGTGTAGCTTCGACTGTTGCGCTGCGCACTGAGATTCTATGGACCTCTGCGCTCTACTCCCCTCCAATCCGTTCTGCTTGCCTCTGACGAGGGCAGCAATAGAGATCTCGGCACGTTAGGAATGCTTAGGCTACAATTTCTTACGTTACGTTGGGTTAGGTTAAGATACGATAGCTTTGAGTTTTGTGCCAAGGACCGCTTTACGTTGAACTTTGCGCTCTACTCTGCTCTAGTACATTCTTCTTTGCTCTGGGGAGGCCACCAAATGTGGTTTCGCCACGCAAGATTTAGTCATGTTACTGATGGCGAGGCTAGGTTCGTATAGGTTTGGTTAGTATAGTTTCCACTTTTGTGCTATACACTTCCATCTGGTCGATGCCAGTGCACTGCATTGCTCTTCTAGTGCCTGCTTGCCTTTGGGGAGGCCAGCAATAGCGGCCGTGGCATGTTTGTTTGAGTTATGTTACGCGTGGGTAGGTTAGGGTTGGCTAAGTTTGGTCATGATGGCTTTGACTTTTGTGCTTGACACTGCTAATCGGTGGATATCTGCGATCTACTGTGCTCTAGTACACTCTGCTTTGCTATGGGGATGCCAGCGGTATTGAACGCGGCACGTATGCCTGACTTATGATGCGTTTGGCCTGGCTAGGTTAGGACAGGGTGGCTTTGACTTCTGCGCTATACACTACAATTCGGTGGATTTCTGCACTCCACATTGCTCTACCATATTCTGTTCAACTCTCGGTAGCGCAGCAGTAGCGGCCGCAGAACGTTTGGTTGAGTTAGATTGCGTTCGGCTAGGTTAAATTACACTGTGCTAGGTTAGTATAGCTTTGACTTTTGCGCTACACACTGCTATTATATGGACTTCTGCGCTCTACTGTTCTCTAATATGCTCTAATTAGCGTTGGGGATGGCAGCAATAGTGGTCTCGGCTCGTTAGGTTGAAATATACCACGTTCGGTTTTGTTTCGTTACGTTGGGTTAGGTTGGAATTGCTTTGACTTTCGTGGTTTACACTGTTATTCGGTGGACTTCTACGCTCTACTGTGTTCTGGTATATTCTGCTTCACTCTGCGGAAGCCAGCAATGGTGTTCGCGGCACGTTAGGTTCAGATATTCTAGGCTTGGTCAGGATAAATTAGACCTGGTTAGGTCAGTGTATCTTTGACTTTTGTGCTGTATGTTACTATTTGGTGGCTTTCTGCGCTCTACTCTGCTGTACAATACTCTGTTCGACTCCGTGGAGGCCAGAAAAACAGGTCAAGGCACGATAGCTTTTGTTAGGCTGCGTTTGGTAATGTCACGATTGGTTATGGTAGGTTAGGGCAGCTTTGACTTTTGTGTTGTACACCGCTGTTTGGAGGATATCTACGCTATACATTACCATACTGTGCTCTGCTCGACTCTTGGGAGGCCAGTAATAGTGGTCTCGGCACGACTGGTTGAGATAGGATACGTTTGGTTTGGCTACGTTTGCCATGGTTAGGTTTGTATAGCTTCGACCTTTCCGCTATACACAGAGGTTCCATGGATTTCTGCTCTCTACTCTCCTCTATTATGCTCTGTTCGGCTCTGTGGAAGCCAGCAATACTGGTCGCGGCACGAGAGGTTGGGTTTGGTGACGTTTGGTTAGGATGGGCTTGGTTGAGTTAGGATAGGATATCTGTGACTTTTCTGCTGTACACTGCGGTTGTATGGATTTCTGCGCCCTACTCTCCTCTAATATGTTCTGCTTGGCTGTGGGGTGCCAGCAATAGTGGTGGCGGCATGTTTGGTTGAGATTTGATACGTTTGGTATTGTTACGATTGGCTAGGTTAGGACATGTAACCTTTGACTCTTGTGCTACATGCTGCATCTCGGTTGATTTTTCAGTTCTACTGTGCTCTAACATGCTCTGCTTTGCTCTGGCGAGGACAGCAATAGAGGCCTCTGCACGTTGGGTTAAGTTTGATTATGTTTCGTTATGGCAGCTGTGACTGTTGTGCTATACACTGCTTTTCGGTGGATATCTGCGCTCTGCATTGCTCTAGCAGCATCCGCTTGTCTCTGGGGAGACCAGCAGCAGTGTTCGTGGCACGTATGTTTGAGTTAGTTTACGATTGGTAAAGTAAGGTTAGGTTGAGTTTGGTTAGGATGGCTTTTACTTTTGTGCTGCACACTGCCGTTCGTTCGATATCTGCGATCTGCATTGCTCTATTGCCATCGGCTGTTCTCTGGGGAGGACAGCGATAGTGGTCGTGGCACATTTGTTTGAGTTGTGTAACGTTTGTTTAGTTTAGATCGGTTAAGTTTGGTCAGGATGGATTTGACGTTTGCGCTTTACACAGATGTTCGGTGGATTTTTGCCCTTTATTGTGCTCGAATATGCTCTGCTTTTCTCTGGCGAGTCCTGCAATAGCGATCGCCGCACATTAGGTTGAGTTGGATTACGTTCGGTTTTGATAGGTTGCGTCGTCTTAGGTTAGGGTATCTTTGATTTTTGTGCCGCACACTGCAATTCGGACGATTTCAGCGTTCGACATTGCTCCGCTATGCTCTGCTTATCTCTCGTGAGGCCAGCAGTAGCGGTCGTGGAAGGTTAAGTTGTGTTACGTTTCGTCCGCCTATGTTACGTTCGGTTATGTTAGGATAGTTTTTGCTTTCGCTTTTTTTGCTGTATTCAGCAATATGGTTTGTTTCAGCGCTCTTCATTGCTCTACAATACTCAGCTCGACCCTGGTGAGGCCAGCAATAGCGGTCGTGGCACGATAGTTTGTGTTACGTTACGTTTGGTTTGGTTAGGTTAGGTTACGTTTGGTTAGGATGGCTCTGACTCGTCTTTCATTCACGGTTCTTCGGTGGATCCCGGCGCTGCACTGTGCTCTTGTATGTTCTGCTCGGCTTTGTGGTGGCCAGCAACAGGTGTATCGGCTCGTTAAGTTTAGTTACACTGAGTTAGTATAGGTAAGGTTAGGACAGATTAGGTTATGGTATCTTTGACC
>NW_016962009.1:0-201 GCF_001483705.2 Eufriesea mexicana
GTGCAATAGCCATTGCGCTGCTACAGAATCTGGTTGGACAATTGAATTTTATTGACATTTTCGGCTAATATCGTGGTGACCAAACTTTCTTGCATAAATAAGGGGGGAAGATCCTATTGGCGTGCTATAGCCATTGCAATGCTATAGAATCTGGCTGGAAAATACAATTTTATTGACATTTTCGATTAATATCGTGGTGAC
>NW_016962009.1:320-957 GCF_001483705.2 Eufriesea mexicana
CTAGCTTTCATGCATATATAAGGATGAAAGATTCTACTGGCGTGCTATTGTCATTGCGATGTTATAGAATCAGTCTGCAAACTGCAATTTTATTGACATTTTGACTAATATCGTGGTGACATAACTTTTTTGCATATATAAGGAGGAAAGATCCTACTGGCGTAATATAGTCATTGCACTCCTATAGAATCTGGGTGGAAATTTCAATTTATTGACGTTTTCGGCGAATATTGTGGTGACCTAACTTTCTTGGATATATAAGGGGCAAGATTCTACTGGCGCGCTATAGTGATTGCGATGCAACAGAATCTGGCTGGATAACTCGATTTTGTGGACATTATCGACTGATATCGTAGTGAGCTACCTTTCCCACATAAATAAAAAAAAAATACTATTGGCGTGCAATAGCCATTGCGCTGCTACAGAATCTGGTTGGACAATTGAATTTTATTGACATTTTCGACTAATATCGTGATGAGCTTACTTTCTTGCATAAATAATGAGGAAAGATTCTATTGGCCTGATACAGCCATAGCAATGATATAGAATCTGGAAGGAAAAGTCACTTTTATTTACATTATCGACTACTATCGTGGTGACCTAACTTTCTTGGATATATAAGGGGAAAGATTCTACT
>NW_016962010.1:0-278 GCF_001483705.2 Eufriesea mexicana
AACCTAACCTAACACAACGAAACCTGACCTGGCCTAATCGGGAGTAACATGACCTAAAATATCTTAACCTAACGTATCCTAACCTAACCTAACCTATCCTACCCTAACCCAACATAACCTAACCTAACCTACCTAATTTCACAAAACCTAACGTAGCCTACCTAACCAAGCATCACCTATCCGAACCTAACATAACGAAACATAACCTAACCTATCCTAACACACGCTGATGTGACCTGACCATACCGAACCTAACCTAACCTAACCCGATCTAACCT
>NW_016962011.1:0-1022 GCF_001483705.2 Eufriesea mexicana
AGCTATAACTTTTGTGCTGTACGCTGCCATTCGGTGGATTTCTGCGACGTACTGTGCATGCCCCGCTTGTCTCTTGGGTTAGCCAAAATAGCGGTCTCGGCACGTTAGGTTGTGTCAGGTTACGTTCGGTTTGGCAATTTCTGGTTAAGCCAGGACAGTATATCCTCACCCACTGTGATGTACGCTGCTACTCGGTGGATTTCTGCGCTCTACTGTGCTCTAGTATGCCCAGCTTGCCTCTGGGCGGTGCAGCAATAGCGGTCTCGGCACGTTAGGTTGCGCTCGAGGTTTGTGTTAGGTCCTGGTAGCCACGACTATTCTGATGTACACTGCGTTTCTATGGACTCCTGCGCTCTACACTCCACTAGTGTGTTGTGCTTGGCTCTGAGGAGACCAGCAATAGTGGTCGCGGCACATTATGTTGAGTTATGTTACGTTTGGTTATGTTAGCATTGGCTAGGTTAGGAGAGGATACCTTTGGCTTTTGAGATATACACTGGTATTCGGTGAACTTCTGCGCTCTATCGTGCTCCAATATGTTCTGCTTACCCCTAGTGTGTCCAGAAATAGTGGTTGCAGCTCGTTGCGTTGAGATAGACTTCGTTCTGTTAAGTTACGTTGGCCCTGGCTATGTACGGATTGCATTGTCTTTTCTTCTGTACACAGCGTTTCTATGAGTTTCTGCACTGCACCCCCTCTAGTATGTTTTGCCTGGTCATGGAGAGGTCAGCAATAGTGGTCTAAGCACTTTAGGCTATGTTAGGTTTCGTTTTGTTATGTTCTGTTTCGTTAGGTCAGGCTAGGGTAGTTTTGACTTTTGTTGCATAAACTGCTTTTCAGCGGATTTCTGCGCTCTATTGTGATCTTGTATGCACTGATATTTGCCTCTGTGGATGCCAGCAATACTGATCACCGCACGTTAAGCGGAGTTAGATTACGTTTCGTTTGGTTTGGTTTTGCTGGGTCTGGTTTGGATAGCTTCGACTATTGTACTTAACACTGCTGTTCTATGGACTTCTGCA
>NW_016962012.1:0-937 GCF_001483705.2 Eufriesea mexicana
GGGGAGACCAATCATAGTGGTCCCGGCCCGTTGGGTTTAGTCAGGCTACGATAGGTTGCGTTATGTCTGCGTGTCCTATGTCTGCATAGATTTGGTTTTCGAGGTACACACTGTTATTCGGTGGACCACCGCACGCTACCGGGTTACACTATACTCTACTCGACTATGGAATCCCAGCAATAGTTGTCGCGGCACGTCAGGTTATGTCAGTTTTCGTTTGATTAGATTGGGTTACGGTAGGTTAGGTTACGATATTTCAGAGTTCCGTACTGTACACTCCAATTCGGTGGATATCTTCGGTCTGCGGTGCTCCAGTATGTTAATGTCTCTGTGGAGGGCAGCAATTAAGGTCTCGGCACATTAGGTTGAGTTAGGTTGCGTTAGGTTATGTTATGTTTGGTCAGGAGAGGATAAGGTAGCTTCGACTTTTTTGCTGTACGCTGCTATTCGGGGTGACCCTGCGTCCAACATTGCTCTACAGTAATCTGCTCGCCGATTGGGAGGCCAGTAATAGTCATATCGGCTCGCTAGGTTGAATTAGGCTACGTTTGGTTAACTTCTGTTAGTCTGGGTAAAGTTTGAATAGCTTCGACTTACGTGGTGTACACTGAACCTCGGTGGGTTTCTGCGCTTTAGTGTGCTCTAGTGTGAGCTGCTTGGCTCTGTGCAGGTCAGCAATGGCGGTCTAGGCACGTTAGGTTGAGATAGATTACTTACGGCCACGTTACGTTTGACCACGTTAGGACAGGGTAGGTCTGTCTTTTGTGCTATACACCGCCGCTCGGCGGATCACTGCGCACCACATTGCTCTAATATGCTCTGCTTGCTTCTGTGTAGGACGGCAACAGAAGTCTCGGCAACTTATGTTCTGTTAGTCTACGATCGGTTGTGCTAGGCTAGGACATGTTAGGTTAGGACATCTGCCACCCTTGTGATA
>NW_016962013.1:0-382 GCF_001483705.2 Eufriesea mexicana
ATACGTTCATACATCCATACTTCCATAAATCCATCCATCTATACATCCATCCATCCGTACATATATCCTACCGTACATCCTACCACCCATACATCCATCGATCCATACATCCATACAACTATCCATCCATCCATCCATCCATACATCCATACATACATCAGTACATACATCCTTACATACTCAAATACATTCTTCCATACATACATCCATACACACATCATTCCATACATCCATACATACAGCCACAGATATATCCATCCATATATCCGTACATACATTCATACATCCATACATACATCCATCAATCCATTCATCCATCCATACATCCACACATACATCAATACATACAACCATCCATCCACGCATCCATACAAATGTACAT
>NW_016962014.1:0-985 GCF_001483705.2 Eufriesea mexicana
CAGAACTTACTAGAGCGCAGTAGAGCGCAGAAGCCAACCGCATTTCAGTGTCAGGAGCAGAAGCCAAAAGTGTCCTAACCTAACGCAAACAAGCTGAACATAACCAAACGTAATCTTTCCCAACGCAACGCGCCGCGGCCACAATTTCTGGTCCCCCCGGAGCAAATAAGTCCATACTTGATCACAGTAGTACGCAGAATTCCTCCGAATAGCACTGTGTAGCACAAAAGTTGAAGATTTCCTTGCCCAACTTAACAAAGCATAGCATAGGCGAAAGTGACATAGATCAACCTCACGAGCCTAGACCACTATACCATTGCCTTACTTAACAAAGCATAGCATAGACGAAAGTGACATAGATCAACCTCACGAGCCTAGACCACGATTGCTGACCTCCCCGGAGCCAGGCAGAATATATTAGGGCACAGTAGAGCGCAGATTCCACCGAATAGCAGTGTATATCACGGAAGTCAAAGATATCCAAACCTAACCAAAATGAACGTAACCGAACCTAACGTTGCCTAACTCAGCCTAATGTGTCAAGACCACCATTGCTGGCATCCCTAGAGCCAAGCAGAGCATATTAGAGCACAGCAGAGTGCACAAATGCACCGAGTAGCAGTGTATAGCATGAAAGCCAAAGCTATCCTAGCCTACAATAGCCAAACGTAACATAACCAAACTAAAACTGACTCACGCAAACGTGACCCGATAGTTAATGATGGCCTCCACAGAGAAAAGCGGGACATAATAGAGGAGAGTAGAGCGCGGTAATACTTAGAATCGCTGTGAATAACAGTAAAGTCGAAGTTATCCATGCCAAGCCAAGGCTAACGTAACTGAACCAATCGTAACTTATCAAAAACCAACGTGACGAGACCGCTATTACTGTCATCCTCAGAGCCATGCAGAAAATGCTGGAGCACATTAGAGAGCAGAAATCCTCCGAATATCAGTGTATAGCACAAAAGTCAAAGCTAACCCA
>NW_016962015.1:0-1033 GCF_001483705.2 Eufriesea mexicana
GGATGGCAGGATATATGGAAGGATGGATGTATTGTTGTATAGATGTAGGGATGCATGTGTGTAGGTATGTATGGATGTATGTATGGATGTTTGTGTGGCTGTATGTATGGATGTGTGATTGGATTTATGTGTGGATGTACGTGTGTATGTATCTAAGGCTAAATCCGTGGATGTATGTGTGAATGAATGAATGGTTGTATGTATGGACGTATGTATTGATGTATGTATGGATATATGGATGTACGTATGGATGTGTGTATCGATGGATGGTTGTATGGGTGGACGTACTTATGGATGTATGGATGTGTGGATGGATGGATGTATGGAACGATAGATGTTTGTCTGTATGTATGTGCGGTGGATGAATGGATGTGTGGGTGAACTGAAGAGCGGGTGAAAGGATGGGCAGAAGAACGGATGCGTGACGTATGGACGCATGTATGGCTGGATGCATGGATGTACGTAAGTATGTATGTATGGATATATCTATGGATGTATGTATGGACGTGTGTATGGGTGTATGTTTGGATGTATGGATGGATGTATGTATGGATGTGTGTGTGGGTTTGTGTATGTATGTATGGATGTACGCTTGGATGTATGTATGGATGGATGAGTGGATGTTTGGATGGATGTATTTATGGATGGATATATGGATGGATGGATGTTTCGGTTGATAGATGAATGGGTACGTGGATGTATGGGCGGATGGATGTTTGGATGGACGGATGTGTGGATTGACGGATGCACGGATGTATGGATATATGGATGTATATAAGTAAGGATAAATGGATGGATGGGGGTATCGATGCATGGCAGTAAGGATGCTATTATTTATGGATGTATGGATGTGAGGTTATACAGGTGTGTGGATGGATGGATGTTTAGATGGATGTATGTATGGATGTTTGTATGTATGAATGTATGGATGCATGGATGTATAGATGTATGGATGTATGGATGAATGTACGTACGGATGTATGGATGTACGAATGAATGCATGTACGGATGTATGGGCGTATGGATGTGTGGG
>NW_016962016.1:0-216 GCF_001483705.2 Eufriesea mexicana
ATAGCACGAAAGTCAAAGCTTCCCTCACCAAACATAACCTAACCTACCTTAGCCAAACGTGACGTAACTCAACGTAACGTGTCACGATCACTATCGCAGCCTCCCCTTGCTGAGGAAGAGTATGGCAGAGCAGCGTTGAGCGTACAAAACCACCGAATAGCAACGTATAGCACAAAAGTTGAGGACACCGAAACCAAACCAGTCATATCGTAACTT
>NW_016962017.1:0-1699 GCF_001483705.2 Eufriesea mexicana
TTCACCTATCCTGTTAGAGTAGGATGTTCTCTATCGAGTGGAGTGATTTTTTTCCGATTTCGATGATTTTTTTTCGAGAAATAGAGCCGAAAGTGCGGGCGGGTCACAGGGCGTACTGCGCAGATATCTATTCGGTCTTCGTTATGCTAGATTTCGAGTGTGGCCTTGAAATTTTTCACCTATTCTGTTAGAGTAGAACGTTCTTTAATTAGTGGAGTGATTTTTTTCAGATTTCGACGATTTTTTTTCGGGAAATAGTGCCGAAAGTGGGGGCGTGTGACAGGTCGTCCGTCGATTTTGACTTTTCGGTCTTCGCTATGCTAGACTACGCGTGTGGCCTTGAAATTTTTCACCTATCCTGTTAGAGTAGGATGTTCTCTATCGGGTGGAGTGATTTTTTTCAGATTTCGACGATTTTTTTTCGGGAAATAGTGCCGAAAGTGGGGGCGTGTGACAGGTCGTCCGTCGATTTTGACTTTTCGGTCTTCGCTATGCTAGACTACGCGTGTGGCCTTGAAATTTTTCACCTATCCTGTAGAGTAGGATCTTCTCTATCGAGTGTAGTAAATTTTTGCGCATGTAGGGTCTCGTTGTGTAGCCACCTCCACGTGGTGGGACCTGATAATTCGTATCGTTTTCGAAGGGGCAATCTTTGGAAAGCAATACCAAGCTAAGAGCTACTCACAAAATTTAAGATATTTCCTATCTTTTGTAAAATTTCGATGTTTCAGTTAAACATTTGACGATTTTTGAGACTGCGAAGGGTAAGTGGGCGGAATTGTTGGCAATAACGTCATTCGAATGGAGATATAGTTCATAAGAATATATAAATATTGCAATTTCTTATTAATAATATATTTTTCATAGCGTAAATTTATAAGACAAGTGGAAAAATTACTAAATTGTAGGTTATTACTAGTATATATAACGTATTTGTGTAAAAATGTATCTTTTACTAGCAAAAAGTTAATAAATTCTTACATTTATTGTTAATAATAAATATTTTGCAACGTATACTAAGGATAAAAGTAAAAAATGTTAATAAATTATTAGCTACTACTTAAACAAATAACGTATTTATGTTAAAATGTATTCGTAACTTACAAAAAGCTAATAAATTAGTAAATTTATTGTTAATAGGAAATTAAAATTATTGATAACAAATAGTTTGCAACGTATATTAACGATAAAAGTCAAAAAAGTTAATAAATTATTAGCTACTACTTAAACAAACGACGTATTTGTGTTAGTATGTATTCGTAACTTTAAAAAGTTAATAAATTGATAAATTTATTGTTAATACCAAATTAAAATCATTGATAACAAATAGTTTGCAACGTATATTAACGATAAAAGTAAAAAAAGTTAATAAATTATTAGTTATTATAGCGGAAAAATAACTTTTAAAAGAATCGGTGAAGTTCGGAAATTTTCGCTGATTTTCGCCCGGCCGCCGCTATATAAGGGGCCCGCGTGCAGCCTCGAGCCAGTTGTCGCTTGGACTTTGGAAGGTCCGCGTTAATATTTTTTTTGTTTGTTTCAGGTTTTAATTATCTTTCTTCTTTCAGATTCTATTTCTTTTATTCTAGTTTACATTGTTTGTGCATTCGAGTATTTGGTACAATATTCGAATGCTTCATCGTTGGTTTATTTGCATATCATCGTTGGCTAGATCAATGGCTATTCAGTGGCCATTGTC
>NW_016962018.1:0-567 GCF_001483705.2 Eufriesea mexicana
TAAATCTTGCCACCCGTACATCCAATCGTCCATTCATCCATCCATCCATACATACATCTATACCTACAGCTATACATGCATCCTTACGTTCATCCAAACATACGTACATCCATACAAATATCCATACATCCACACATCCACGTATCCATAAATCCATCAATCCGTTCTTGCATCCATCCATCCATACATCCATCCAACCATACATATATCCATACATAAATCCACACATACATCCATACATACCTGCATGCATACGTCCATATAAACATCCATATATACATCAATACATTCATCCATGCATACATCCATACATACATCCATGCAAACATCCATACATACGTCCATGCATACATCCATACACACATCCATACATACAACCATAAATACATCCATTCATACATCCATACAATCATCCATACATACATCCATGCAAACATCCATACATACATCCATACATCATTCCATTCATCCATCTGTAAATCCATACGCACGTCAGTAAATATGTCCATAAATACACTCATACATTCTTTCATACACACTTTCATACATACAACCTTACATACATCC
>NW_016962019.1:0-359 GCF_001483705.2 Eufriesea mexicana
GCTGTGCTTGCCATTGGATTGAAGGCGTTAGGCGATCTGTTCACCAAGCTATATCAGGTTATAGATTTTCAATAGACCTCTTCTCTGGCAAGTAGATGGCTGTACTTGCAACTGAATTGAAGGCGTTAGGCGATCTTTTCACCAAGCTATAACAGGTTATACATTTTGAATAGGCCTATTCTCCGGCAAGTAGATGGATGTACCTGGCATTGGATTGAAGGCGTTATGCGGTCTATTCACCAAGCTATAACAGGTTATAGATTTTGAATAGGCGTATATTCTGCCAAGTCGATATATGTACTTGCCATGGTATTGAAGGCGTTAGGCGATCTATTCGCCAAGCTATAACGGATTATATA
>NW_016962020.1:0-1786 GCF_001483705.2 Eufriesea mexicana
CACCACGATATTAGTCGAAAATGTCAATAAAATTGAATTTTCCAGTATGATTCTATATCTTTGAAATGCCCATAGCACGCCAATAAATTCTTGCCGCCTTATATATGCAAGAAAGTTAGCTCACAACGATGTTAGTCGAAAATGTCAATAAATTTGAATTTTCCAAACAAATTCTATATCAATGCAATGCCTATAGCACTCCAGCAGTATATTTCCCCCTTATTTATGCAAGAAAGCTGGCCTACCACGATATAAGTCGAAGATGTGAATAAAATTGACATTTCCAACCAGATTCTATTGCATTGCGGCTGCGATAGCACGCCAGTAGAACCTACCATCCTTATTTATGCAATAAAGTTAGCTCACCACGATATTAGTCGAAAATGTCAATAAAATTTAATTTTTCAGGAAGATTCTATAGCATTGCGACGGCTATAGCACTCGAATTGAATCCTTCCCCCTTATTTAAGAAAGAAAGATAGCTCACCATGATATTAGACAAAAATTTCAATGAATTTGTATTTTCCAACCACATTCTGTATCATTGCAATGGCTATAGCACGCCAGGAGAATTATTCCCCCTTATTTATGCATGACAGGTGGCTCACAGCGATTTTGGTCTAAAATGTCAGTAAAATAGTATTTTCCGGCAGGATTCTATAGCGTTGCAATGGTAGTAGCACGCCAATAGTATCTTTACTCCCTATTTACGCAAAAAAGGTAGCTCACCATGATATTAGTCGAAAATGTCTATAAAATTGGATCTTCCAGCCATATTCTGCAGCATTGCGCCGACTATATCAAGTGAATTGTATCATTCCTCCATATATATGCATCAAAGTTAGCTCACAACGTTGTTAGTCGAAAATGTCTATAAATTTGAATTTTCCAACCGCATTCTATATCATTGCAATGTTTATAGCACGCCAATAGAATTCGTCCTCCTTATTTATGCAAGAAAGGTGGCTCACCACGATATTAGTCGAAAATGTCAAGAAAAGTGAATTTTCCTGGAAGATTCTATAGTTTTGCATTGCCCATAGCACGACAATATATTATTTCCTCCTTATATATGCAAGAAAGTTATCTCACATCGAGGTTAGTCGAAAATGTCAATAAATTTGTATTTCCCAACCGCATTCTGTATTATTGCAATGGCCATAGCACGCCAGTAGAATCTACCCTCCTTATTTATGCAAAAAGGTAGCTCGCCGCGATATTAGTCGAAAATGTCAATAAAATTGAATATTCCAGCCAGATTCTACAGCAATGCAATGGATATAGCGCGCCAAAAGTATCTTGGCTCCTTACCTATGCAAGGAAGATAGCTCATCACGATATTCGTCGAAAATATCAATAAAATTGAATTTTCCAGCAAGATTCTATGGCGCTGCAATGGTAGTAGCACGCCAATAGAATCTTTACTCCCTATTTATGCAAGAAAGTTAGCTCACCACGGTAATAGTCGAAAATGCCAATAAAATTCAATCTCCCAGCCATATTCTAGAGCAATGCGTCGACTCTAGCAAGTGAATTGTATCTTTCCTCCTTATATGTGCAAGAACGTTTGCTCACAACGCTGTTAGCCGAGAATATCAATAAATTTGAATTTTCCAAACACATTCTATATCAATGCAATGGCTATAGCACGGCATTACAATCTTTCCACATTATCTTTGCCAGAAGGATAGCTCACCACAATATTAGCCGGAAATGTCAGTATTATTGAGTTTTTCAGGCACATTCTAAAGCATTGCAATGGCTACAGCTCGCCAATAGAATCTTT
>NW_016962021.1:0-587 GCF_001483705.2 Eufriesea mexicana
CATAACCAAACGTAACGTAACACAACATGGGCTGCCACAACCACTATTGCTAGCCTCACAAGAGCCATGCTGAGTTTATCGAACCAATGTAGGGCGCTGAAATCGGCCGATTTACATTGCGTAGCACAAAGGACAGAGCTATCCCAACCAAACATATTCATACTTATCCTGAGCCAATGTAATATAATTCAACCCAACTTGCCGCGACCACTGTTCGTGGCGTCCCGAGAGTCGAGCGGAGTATAGTAGAGCATTGTAGGTATAAGTGTTCAACCGATGGGCAGTGTACAGCACAAAGTTCTAAGCAACACTACCCTAACCTTACTTAACCCATCCTAACCTAACCAATCGCAAGCGACATCAGCCCAACGTGCCGAGAGCTGGTCTCCCCGTAGCGATGAAGAATATACTGGAACACAGATGACCGCCGAAATCCACCGGATAGCGGTATAGGGCAGAAAAGTCTATGCCACCCTATGCTAAAAGCTAAACTGTCCACACGTAACATAACTGAACGTTACCATGGTCAACTTATCGTGCCACGACCGCCATTGCTGGCCTCGCGAGTGCCAAGTAGAGTATAGCAG
>NW_016962022.1:0-233 GCF_001483705.2 Eufriesea mexicana
GTCAGGAGAGGTCAGTTCAGTTCAGGCCCGGTCAGGCAAGGTCAGGTCAAGTTTGGTCAGGTCTTGTCAGGTCAGGACAAGTCAGGTCAGGACAGATCAGGTCAGGTCAGGCCAGGTCATGCCAGGCGAGGCCAGGTCGTGTCAGTTCAGGTCAGGTCAGGTCAGTCAGGTCAAGTCAGGTCAGTCAGGACAGGTCAGGTCAGGTAAGGCTGGTTAAAGTCAGGACAGTTCAG
>NW_016962022.1:264-943 GCF_001483705.2 Eufriesea mexicana
AGGTCAGTTCAGGTCAGGCCAGGTCAGGCAAGGTCAGGTCAAGTTAGATCAGGTCATGTCAGGTCAGGTCAGGTCAGTTCAGGTCACGACAGTTCAGATCAGGTCAGGTCAGGTCTGGTTAGGTCAGTTCAGGTCAAGTCATGTCAGGTCAGGTCTGGTCTGGTCAGGTCAGGTCAGTTCATTCTGGTCAGGTCAGGTCATGCCCGGTCATGTCAAGTCTGGTAAGGTCAGGCCAGGCCAGATCATGTCTGGTCAGGTCAGTTCAGGCGAGGCCAGCTCGTATGAGTTCAGGTCAGGTCAGGTCAGTAAGGTCAAGACAGGTCAGTCAGGACAGGTCAGGCCATGTAAGGCTGGTTAAGGTCAGGACAGTTCAGGTCAGGTCAGGTAATCTCAGGTCAGGTAAGGTCAGTTCTTGTCAGTTCAGGCCAGGCCAGGTCAGACCATGTCAGGTCTGGTCAGGTCAGGTCGGATCAGGTCATGTCAAGTCTGGTAAGGTGAGGCCAGGACAGATCATATCTGGTCAGGTCAGTTCAGGTATGGCCGGTTAAAGTCAGGACAGGTCAGGTCGAGTCAGGTAATGTCAGGTCAGGTAACGTCAGTTCAGGTCAGTTCAAGCCAGGTCAGGTCAGGCCAGGTCAGGCAAGGTCAGGTCAGGACAGGTCAGGTCACATCAGTCCGT
>NW_016962023.1:0-278 GCF_001483705.2 Eufriesea mexicana
GATTTATGGGTGTATGGGTGTGTGGATGTATGGATGTCTGAATGGATGGATGAATGGATGGATGGATGTATGGATGGATAGATGTATGGGTGGATGGACGTCTGAATGTACGGATGTATGGAAGGATGGTTTTATGGATGGATGAATGTATGGACGGATGGCTGTGTCGATAGATGGATGTATGGGTGGATAGATGTATGGATGGACGGTTCAACGTATGTATGTATGTATGTATGTTTGTATATATGTAAGGATGTATGGATGGATGGATGTACGGT
>NW_016962024.1:0-298 GCF_001483705.2 Eufriesea mexicana
ATCCATACATCCGTTCATCCATACATTCATCCACCCATCCACCCATCCATCCATGCATCCGTAGAGACATCAATACACACATCCTTACATACACCAATACATTCCTCCATACATATATTCATAGATACATACTTACATGCATGCAAACATACATCCATGCATACATCCATTCAAACATCCATACATACATCCATGCATACATCCATGTATACACCCATGCATACATCCATACATTCATCCATACAAGCATCCATACATACATCCAATCTTCCGTCCATTCACCGATCCATTCATCCAC
>NW_016962024.1:409-970 GCF_001483705.2 Eufriesea mexicana
CTTACATCCATACATCCACACATCCATACATCCATATATCCATCCATCCATGCACACATCCGTCCATATGTACATACATACATACGTCCATACATATATCCATGCAAACACCCATACACACAACCATACATACATCCATAGATACATCCGTAAATGAATCCATACATACATTCATCCATACATCCCCACGTCCATACAACCATAAATGCATTCATTCGTTCGTGCACAATTCGATACATCCATCTATTGGTACATCCATTCATACATACATCCATACATCCGTACATCCATACATCCGAACATACGTTCATCCTTACCTCAATCCATCCATACATCCATCCATCCATCCGACCATTCATCCATACATACATCCATTCATCAGTTCATCCATACATTCGTACACCCATACGTCCATACATCCATACATCCATTCTTCCAAACATGCATACATCCATACTTTCTTACAACCACACATTGATACATACATACATCCATACGCGCATACTTCCATACATCCATACATCCTTACATCCATCCATTCATACATCCATCCATTCACAC
>NW_016962025.1:0-1213 GCF_001483705.2 Eufriesea mexicana
GTTGAATTTCTGCGATCTGCTGCGCTCTAATATGTCCTGCCTGGCTCTGGGGTGGCCGGCAGCAGAGGCCTCGGCACGTTTGGTTTAGTTATTCTATATTTGTTTGGGTTAGGTTAGGTCTGGTTAGGTTAAGTTATCTTTGACCCTTGAGTTATCAATTGCTGTCTGGTGGCCTCATGCGCTTCACTGTGCACTACTATACTCTGCTCGGATCAGGGAAGGCCAGGAATAGTTGTCGTGGCACGATGGGTTTTGTTGGAACACGTTTGGCAATGTTACGATTGGTTGGGTTAGGATAAGGTAGCTTTGACTCTTGTGCTGTACACCGCTATTCGGAGAATTTCAACGCTCTACATTGCTCTGCCGTACTCTGCTCGACCATGCAGATGCCAGTAATAGTGGTCTCGGCAAGTTAGCATGAGCTAGGCTACGTTCGGTTTGGTTACGTTTGGCTATGTTAGAATAGGATAGCTGTGACTTTTCTGCTGTACACAGCGCTTCTATGGATTTCTGTGCTCTACTTTCCTCTAATGTGCTCTGCTTGGTCCTGAGGAGTGCTGCAATTGCGGTCTCGGCACTTCAGGGCGAGTTAGGTTACGTTACGTGGCGTTATATTTGGCTGGGTTAGGATAGGGTAGCTTTGGCCATTGCGCTACACACTGCTGTAGGGTGAACTTCTATTCTCTAGTGAACTCTGATGTTCATTGCTCGGCGCTGGGGAGGCAAGCAATAGAGGCCTCGGCACGTTAGATTTAGCTAGGCTGCGTTTGGTTAGGCTACGTTTGGTTAGGATAGGATATGATTGCCTTGACTTCTGTGATAGACACTGCTGTTCGGAGGATTGTTGCGATTTACTGCGCTCCAATATGCTCTGCTTGGCGCTGTGGATCCCAGCAATGGAGGTCTCGGCTCGATAGATTTTGTTGGGCTTCGTTTGGCGAGGTTAGGCTATGTCGGATTAGGATAGCATATGTCTGACCTTTGTGCTGTGCACTTATGTGCGGAGGATTCCTGCGCTCTCGTATGCTCTATCATATTCTGGTTTGCCCTGAGGAGGTCAGCAAAGGCTGTCTAGGAACGCTAGGATGGGTTTGGTTACGATTGGCAGTACTACGTTTGGCTATGTTGGGCTGGGATAGCTACGACTTTTGCGCTGTACACTGCTATTCGGTGGAGTTCTGCGCTCTACTCTCCCTTAATATGTCCTACTCGG
>NW_016962026.1:0-253 GCF_001483705.2 Eufriesea mexicana
GGTAGAATCCTTCCACCTGGTTTATGCAAGAAAGCTAGCTATCCAGGATATTAGTCGAAAATGACAATAAAATTGAATTATCCAACCGTAGTCTATTTCAAAGCAATGTCTATAGCACGCCAATAGTATCCTTCCTCCTTATTTAGGCAAGAGAGATAGCTCACCACGATATTAGTCGAAACTGTCACTAAAATTGAACTTTCCTGCCAGATTCAATAGCATTGCAAAGCCTATAGCACGACGATAGTATCTT
>NW_016962027.1:0-1003 GCF_001483705.2 Eufriesea mexicana
AAACGCGGCCAAACCTAAAATAAAGGGAACGTAGAATAACTAAACTTAACCAGCCGAGACCACAACCTTTCACAACCCCAATGACAATCAGTACATGTTACAGCACAGTAGTGTGCATTATTCCGCCGGATAGCAACGTATAACGCAAAAGTCAAAGCTAGTCCCCCCTAACCTAACCAACCGTAGCGTAACCAAGCGTACCATAGTTGAACCTAACGTGACGAGACCGCTACTCCTGGCTTCTCCACAGCCAAGCAGAATATATTAGAGCACAGTAGAGCGCAGAAATCCACCGAATAGCTGCGGAGCACTAAAGTCATATCTCTCGTGTCCTAACATAACCAAACGAAACAAAACCAAACGTAGCCCGAATAAAACTATCGTGCCTGGACCACTATTACTGGCATCCCCAGAGACGTGCAGAGTATAGTAAAGCAACGTAGAGCGTAGAAATGCGATGAATAGCTGCGTACAGCATAAAATTCACGGCTACCACGTCCTATCCTGTCCAAGCGTAAAATAACCAAACGCAACATAACATAATCTAATCCTGCCGACACCACTGTTGTTGGATTCCCTGGAGCCAAGTAGAATATAGCAGAGCACAGCAGAGCTCACAGAGCCACCAAATAACAGCGTATAGCATAAGAGTCAAATATGTCTTAACCTAACCTGACCTAACCTAACCTAGACAAACGTAGCATAAATCAACCTAACCCGCCGAAACCACAACTGATGGCCTCCTCAGGGCCAAGCAGAGCATATTAGAACACTCTAGAGCGCCGAAATCTGCCGAACAGAAGTTTATAGCACAAAAGTCGAAGCTATCCTAGCCTAACCTAACCAAACATGATTTAACCGAACGTGACCTAACCCAACCTATCTTTCCCAGACCACCATTCCTGACCTTCACAGAGCCAACCTGAATATACTAGAGCTTAGAAATCCGCCGCATTGCATTGTAAAGCACCGAAGTCAGAGGTAGCGTAACCAATCCTGAACT
>NW_016962028.1:0-898 GCF_001483705.2 Eufriesea mexicana
GACATAACCAAACGTAACATGACACCAACAATCGTGCCACGACAGCAGGTTCTGCTCCACCAGAGAAAGGCATATGCTAACAGAGCAACGCGGAGCGCAGGTATCTGCTGAACAGCCGTGTATGGCACAGTAGTCATAGCTGCACTAACCAAACCTAACCTAACCTATCCGTTGCCAAGCGTAAATTAACCAAACCCAGCGTGCCGAGAACGCTATTGCTGGCCTCCCGAGAGACGAGCAGAGAATAGAAGGGCAATGCAGAGCGCATGAACGCACCGAATAGCAGTGTACAGCACAAAAGTCTAAGCTATCCTATCCTAATCGGACCTAGCGTAACATAACCAAACGCAGCATATCTCGGCCGAACGTGCCGAGAACTCTACCGCTAGCGTCCCCATAGCCAAGCAGAAAATGCTAGAGCAGAGTAGAGCGCCTAAATCTGCAGTAGCAGTGTATAGCACACAAGCCGTTCGTACCAAACATAGAATAACTTGACACAACCGTACGTAACCCCACACAACCAAAAGTGCCAAGACCGCTATTGCTGGCGTCCCGACGTACAAGCAGATGCTAGTAGTGCAATGCATAGCGCAGACAACGGCCTAATAGCAGTGTATAGTGGAAAAATCAGTGCTACCCTAACCAAGACTATCTCAACAAAGCCAAGCCAAACGAAACCTCCCTCAAACAAATTTGCAACGAGCATTGTTGCCGGCCTCCCCAGGGACAAGCCGAACATATTAGAGCACATTAGCGCGCACAAATACACAGAATAACTGTGCATAGACGAAGGTCAAGATAGGTCAAGGTTACCCCAGCTTATCCTAGCATAACTTAACACAATCAAACGTAGCAAATCTCACCCTAACGTGCCGCAAACACCATAGCTGTCCCTCCA
>NW_016962029.1:0-633 GCF_001483705.2 Eufriesea mexicana
CTCACCACGATATTAGCCGAAAATGTCAATAACATTGAATATTCCAGGTAGGTTCTACAGCACTGACATGGCTATAGCACGCCAATGTAATCGTTCCTCCTTATTTATACAAGAAAGTTCGCTCACCAAGATATTCGCCGAAAATGTCTATAAAATTGAATTTTGCAGCCAGATTCTATAGCACTGCAATGGCTATAGCGTGCCAATAGAATCTTTCTTCCTTATTTATGCAACGATGTCAGCTCACCACGATATTAGCCGAAAATGTCAATAACATTGAATATTCCAGGTAGGTTCTACAGCACTGACATGGCTATAGCACGCCAATAGAATCTTTCGTCCATATGCATCCAAGAAAGTTAGCTCACCGCGATATTAGTCGAAAATGTGAATAGAGTTGAATTTTCAAGCCAGATTCTATAGCATTGCAATGGCAATAGCTCGCCAGCAGTATCATTCCTCCTTACACATGCAAGGATGTCAGCTCACCACGATATTAGTCGAAAATGTCAATAAAACTGAATTTTCCATCGAGACACTATAGAATTGCAATGGCTGTAGCTGTCCAACAGAATCTTACCTCCGTATTTATGCACGAAAGCTACCTCGCCACGATATTAGTCGAAAATGTCA
>NW_016962030.1:0-1475 GCF_001483705.2 Eufriesea mexicana
CAGTCCAGGGCAGAGGTACTCCAAACAGCAGTGTATAGCACGAAAGTCTAAGTTAACCAGGCCGACCTTAACCTAACCAAATCCAACGGAACGTAGCCCAACTCAACCTAACATGACGAGACCACTATTGTTGGTCTCCGCAGAGACGAACAGAATGCACTAGAGCACATTAGACTCCAGAAATCCGCTGCATTGCGGTGAATAGGACAAGAAACGTATATATCCCTACATAACCTGACATAATCTAACTAAACCAAACGCGGCATAGCCCAACATGTCAGGTCGCGACTACTGCTCCTGGCCTCCCCGGAGCAAAGCAGAATGTAGCAGAGCACAATAGATCACAGTAGTACACCGAATAACGGTGTATAGCAAGAAAGCCAAAGCTACCCAAACCGCACATAACCTAACGCAACCTATTCGAACGTAACCTAACACAATCTGACGATCTGCGACCGCAATTGCTCGCATCCACAGAGTCGAGCAGAGTATAGTAGAGCAATGTAGAACGCACGAATCCACCGATTAGCAGTGTAGGTTGCAAGAGTCGGTGGTACACTGGCACAACCAAGCCTAACCTAACCTAGCCTAAGCTAACCTAGCCAAACGTAGCGTAATTGAACGTAGCGTGCCGAGACCACCGCTACCGGCACCTCCAGAGCCAAGTAGAGTACAGTAGGTCACAGGAATCCTCCGAAAAACATTGCACAGCAGGAAGTCAAAGCTATCCTAACCAAACATAACCTAACCTAACCTAACCAAACGCAACGTAACTCAAAAAAACGCACCACGGCAACAATTGCTCGCCTTCCCAGTGCCGAGCAGAGCATAGTAGGGCAATGTAGGGCGCAAAAATCCACCGGATAGCTGTGTACAGCACAAAAGTCGGAGATACCCTAACCGAACCAGACTTAACCTAACCCAAACGAACGCAGCCTAGCTGACCGTAACGTGCCGAGACCACTGTTGCTGGCCAGCCCAGAGTAAAGGAAAACGTACTACAGCACACTGAAGCGCATAAGTCCGCTGAACATCAGTCTATAACACGAATTTCAAAGTTACACTTGCCGAACTTAACCGAATCTAAGCCAACCGAACGTAGCCTAGCTCATCCTAATCTGCCGAGACCACTATTGCTGGCTTCGACGGACCCGAGTAAAAAATATTAGGACAGTATACAGCGCAGAAGTCCGCGGAAAGGTGTGTAGAGCACCAAAGTATGAACTATCCTATCCTAACCTCCCAAACGTAACATAAGGGAACGAAGCATAGCTCATCCTATCGCGCCGAGACCACAATTGCTGGCCGGCACAGAGCCAAGAAGAAAATACTAGACTACAGTGGCGAGCAGAAATCCACCGCATTGCAGTATATAGCATAAAAGTCATACATATCCTGACATAACCTTGCCGAACCCAGCCTAACCAAACGTAGTATAACCACATGTAGCCTAACACGACAAAACGTGCCGTGGT
>NW_016962031.1:0-828 GCF_001483705.2 Eufriesea mexicana
GCGAAACCTAACCTAACATGACCTAACCAAACCTAGCTAACATAGCTTAACCTAACCTAACAATGTCTAACGCAACCAATCGTAACCTAACCTAATCAAACCTAACCTAAGCTCACCTACCCTAACCAAACCTATCGCAAGCAAACCTAACCTAACATAACCTAACATAATCTAACCTGAGCTGACCTGACCTGTCCTGACCTGACCTGACTTGACCAGACCTCACCTGGCCTGACGTGGCCTGGCGTGAAGTGACCTAACCTATCCTGGCCTGACCTGACCGAACCTGTCCTCTCCCGACTTGACCTCAAGTGACTTCACCTGACATGACCTGACCTAACATGACCCGACCCGGAATGTCCTGACCTGCCCTTACCTGAACTGGCCTGACCTGACCAGACCTATCCTGGCCTGACCTGACTTTACCTGAACTGGCCTGACCTGTCATGACCTTACCTGACCTGACTTGACCTGACCTTACCTGGCTTGACATGGCCTGGCCTGATGTAACCTATCTTATCCTGGCCTGACATGACCGAACCAGACCTCTCCTGACCTGACATGACCTGACTTTACCTGACCTGACCTGACCTAACCTGTCCAACCTGGAATGTCCTAGCCTGCCCTGACTTGAACTGACCATACCTGTCGGGACCTTACCTGTCCTGGCCTGGCCTGACCTGTCCTGTCCGGAACTGACACGACATTCCCTGGCATGTCCTGACCTGACAGGGACCTTACCTGTCCTGGCCTGGCCTGACCTGTCCTGTCCGGAACTGACACGACATTCCCTGGCATGTCCTGACCTGACCTGTCCTGAACTGAACT
>NW_016962032.1:0-260 GCF_001483705.2 Eufriesea mexicana
TGTTACGGTTGGTGAGGTTGGGAGAGTGTAGCATTGACATTTGTGCCATAGGCCGCTATTCGGAGGATATCTACACTCTAGATTGCTCTACTGCACACGGCTGGAATCTGTGGAGGCCGGTAAGAGTTGTCTCGGCACGTTAGGAAGAGATAGTTTACGTATGGTCATGTTACGTCTGGTTACTAAAAGGTAGCATGGACTTTGGTGCCATACGCTGCCATTCGTTGGATCTCTGAGCTCCTTGTTACTCTAATATGCTC
>NW_016962033.1:0-547 GCF_001483705.2 Eufriesea mexicana
TTCCTGCATGCATACATTCATTCTTACATCCATACATTCATACATACATACATCCAAACATGCCAAAATCCATACATGCATACATCCATACATCCATCCACCCATACATCCATCCACCCATACATCCATCCACCCATACATCCATCCGTCCATCCATCCGTGCGTCCATACACACATCAACACAAACAGATCCATACATACACGCATACATTCATACACACATACATCCATACGTACATTCTTACATACATCCATACATACCTCCATGCTTACATTCATACATACATCCATACAAACATCCATACATACACCCGTTCTTCCGTCCTTCCACCGATCCATTCAAGCACCCACTCATCCATATATCCATGCATCCGTACATCCATACATACATACATTCATCCATACATACTTCAATACGTACATCCATTCATACACCCATACATTCATCCATACATACATCCATACATACATCCATCCACAAATGCATCAACCCATCATTACATCCATACATACATCGTTACATCCATCCATCCATCCATACATCCAT
>NW_016962034.1:0-1025 GCF_001483705.2 Eufriesea mexicana
TGCTTGGCTTTGGGGATGCCGGCAATCGTGGTATCGGCGCGTTAGGTAGAGCTATATTACGTTCGGTTAAATCAGGTTGGGCCAGGTTAGGCTAGGATAGCATTGACTATTGCCATATACGCTGCAATACGGTGTATCTCTACGCTCTACTGAGCTATTGAATATTCTGCTTGGCACTGGGGGGCCAGCAATAATGATCTCTGCACGATTGGTTCTGTTACATTTCGTCGTTCCATGATACGGTTGGCTTGGTTATGATAGGGTAGCTTTGGCTTTTGTGCTAAACGCAGATATACGGTGAATCTTGGAGATCTGCTGTGCTCTAGTATCTTCGGCTCGGCTCCGGGGAGGGCAGAAATTGTGGTCGCGGCACATTAGGTTTAGTTACATTCCGTTGGGTTAGGTCGGATTTGGAAAGGTTTGGTTTGGATATCTCTGACTTTTGTGCTGCACTCACCTGCTCGGTGGATTTCTGTACTCTACTATTCTCTACCATATTCTGGTTTGCTCTGGGAACGCTGGCAACTGTGGTCACGGCACATTACGCTGCGTTAGACTGCGTTCGTTTAGGTCAGGTTATGGCAGTTTGTGCCATGATACTCTTGACACTTGAGCTATGAACTGCAATGCGTCGTATTTCTGTGCTCTGCTGTTTTCTTGGATATTGCGCTCGGCTATGGGGATTCCAGCGCCAGTGGTCTCGGCACGTTACGTCGGGTCATGTTACTCTTGGTTATGCCGCGTTTGGTTGAGATAGGAGGGGATAGCTTTGTCTTTTGTGCTATACACTGCCATTCGGTCGATTTCTGCGCTTTACGTTGCTCTGCTATGCTCAGCTCGAATCTCGGGTGGCCAGCAATTGTGATCGCATGCAGGTTCGGTCAAGATAGGTTACTTATGGTTAAAAGGTTCGGCTACGTTTGGTTACGGTAGCTTTGACTTTTGCGCCATACACTGATATTCGGCGGATTTTCGCGCTCTAATCTGCTCTGCAATATAGCGCTTGGCCCTTTGGATGCCAGTAA
>NW_016962035.1:0-713 GCF_001483705.2 Eufriesea mexicana
GTAAGGAGGAAAGATACTTTTGGCCTGCTATAGCCATTGCAGTGCTGCAGAATCGGGCTGGAAAGCTCAATTTTATTAATATTTTCGATTAATATCGTGGTGAGCCAACTTCCTTGCATATGTGAGGAGGAAAGATACTTTTGGCCTGCCATAGCCATTGCAATGCTGCAGAATCAGGCTGGAAATTTCAATTTTATTGATATTTTCGACTAATATCGTGTTGGGTTGACTTTCTTGCATAGACAAGGAGGAAAGAACCTATTGGCGTGCTATAGGCATTCCAATGCTATAGAATCTTCCTGGAAAATTCAATTTTATTGACATATTCGGCTAATATCGTGGTGAGATAACTTTCTTGCATAAACATGGAGGACAGATTCTATTGGCGAGCTATTGCCATTGCAATGCTATAGAATCTTGCGGGAAAATTCAATTTTATTGACATTTTCGACTAATAGCGTGGTAAGCCAACTTCCTTGCATAAGTAAGGAGGAAAGACACTTTTGGCCTGCTATAGCCATTGCAGTGCTGCAGAATCGGGCTGGAAAGCTCAATTTTATTGATATTTTCGACTGATATCGTGGTGAGTTGACTTTCGTGCATAAACAAGGAGGAAAGAATATATTGGCGTGCTATAGGCATTGCAATGATATAGAATCTTCCTGGAAAGTTCAATTTTATTGACATATTCGCCTAATATCGCGGTGAGATAA
>NW_016962036.1:0-281 GCF_001483705.2 Eufriesea mexicana
CAGACATGATCTGGCCTGGCCTGACCTTACCAGACTTGACATGACCAGACATGACCTGACCTGGTCTGACCTGATCTGACCAGACCTGACCTGACCTGACCTGACCTGACCTGACCTGTCCTGACTGATCTGGCCTGAGCTGACCTGACCTGTCCTGACTGATCTGGCCTGAGCTGACCTGACCTGTCCTGACTGAACTGAATTCACCTGACTGACCAGACCTGACCGGAACTGACACGACGTGGCCTCGCCTGGCCTGACCTGGCCTGACCTGACCTGCC
>NW_016962037.1:0-2048 GCF_001483705.2 Eufriesea mexicana
GTCAGGTCAGGTCAGGTCAGATCAGGTCAGCCCAGGTCAGGTCAGGTCTGGTTAGGTCAGTTTAGGTCAGGTCATGTCAAAACCGGTCAGGTCCGATAATGTCAGGCCAGGCCAGATCATGTCTGGTCAGGTCAGGTCAAGTCAGGTCAGCTCTGGTCAGATCAGTCAGGACAGGCCAGGTCAGGTCAGATCAGGTCAGCCCAGGTCAGGTCAGGTCTGGTTAGGTCAGTTTAGGTCAGGTCATGTCAAAACCGGTCAGGTCCGATAATGTCAGGCCAGGCCAGATCATGTCTGGTCAGGTCAGGTCAAGTCAGGTCAGCTCTGGTCAGATCAGTCAGGACAGGCCAGGTCAGGTCAGATCAGGTCAGCCCAGGTCAGGTCAGGTCTGGTTAGGTCAGTTTAGGTCAGGTCATGTCAAAACCGGTCAGGTCCGATAATGTCAGGCCAGGCCAGATCATGTCTGGTCAGGTCAGGTCAAGTCAGGTCAGCTCTGGTCAGATCAGTCAGGACAGGCCAGGTCAGGTCAGATCAGGTCAGCCCAGGTCAGGTCAGGTCTGGTTAGGTCAGTTTAGGTCAGGTCATGTCAAAACCGGTCAGGTCCGATAATGTCAGGCCAGGCCAGATCATGTCTGGTCAGGTCAGGTCAAGTCAGGTCAGCTCTGGTCAGATCAGTCAGGACAGGCCAGGTCAGGTCAGATCAGGTCAGCCCAGGTCAGGTCAGGTCTGGTTAGGTCAGTTTAGGTCAGGTCATGTCAAAACCGGTCAGGTCCGATAATGTCAGGCCAGGCCAGATCATGTCTGGTCAGGTCAGGTCAAGTCAGGTCAGCTCTGGTCAGATCAGTCAGGACAGGCCAGGTCAGGTCAGATCAGGTCAGCCCAGGTCAGGTCAGGTCTGGTTAGGTCAGTTTAGGTCAGGTCATGTCAAAACCGGTCAGGTCCGATAATGTCAGGCCAGGCCAGATCATGTCTGGTCAGGTCAGGTCAAGTCAGGTCAGCTCTGGTCAGATCAGTCAGGACAGGCCAGGTCAGGTCAGATCAGGTCAGCCCAGGTCAGGTCAGGTCTGGTTAGGTCAGTTTAGGTCAGGTCATGTCAAAACCGGTCAGGTCCGATAATGTCAGGCCAGGCCAGATCATGTCTGGTCAGGTCAGGTCAAGTCAGGTCAGCTCTGGTCAGATCAGTCAGGACAGGCCAGGTCAGGTCAGATCAGGTCAGCCCAGGTCAGGTCAGGTCTGGTTAGGTCAGTTTAGGTCAGGTCATGTCAAAACCGGTCAGGTCCGATAATGTCAGGCCAGGCCAGATCATGTCTGGTCAGGTCAGGTCAAGTCAGGTCAGCTCTGGTCAGATCAGTCAGGACAGGCCAGGTCAGGTCAGATCAGGTCAGCCCAGGTCAGGTCAGGTCTGGTTAGGTCAGTTTAGGTCAGGTCATGTCAAAACCGGTCAGGTCCGATAATGTCAGGCCAGGCCAGATCATGTCTGGTCAGGTCAGGTCAAGTCAGGTCAGCTCTGGTCAGATCAGTCAGGACAGGCCAGGTCAGGTCAGATCAGGTCAGCCCAGGTCAGGTCAGGTCTGGTTAGGTCAGTTTAGGTCAGGTCATGTCAAAACCGGTCAGGTCCGATAATGTCAGGCCAGGCCAGATCATGTCTGGTCAGGTCAGGTCAAGTCAGGTCAGCTCTGGTCAGATCAGTCAGGACAGGCCAGGTCAGGTCAGATCAGGTCAGCCCAGGTCAGGTCAGGTCTGGTTAGGTCAGTTTAGGTCAGGTCATGTCAAAACCGGTCAGGTCCGATAATGTCAGGCCAGGCCAGATCATGTCTGGTCAGGTCAGGTCAAGTCAGGTCAGCTCAGGTCAGATCAGTCAGGGCAGGTCAGGTCACGTCTCGTCAGGTCTCCTCTGGTAAAGTCAGGTCAGTTCAGTTCAGGTCAGGACATGACTGGTCAGGTCAGGTCAAGTCAGGTCAGCTCAGGTCAGATCAGTCAGGACAGGCCAGGTCAGGTCAGATCAGGTCGGGCCAGGTCAGGTCCTGTCAGGTCATGTCAAGCCTGGTAAG
>NW_016962038.1:0-273 GCF_001483705.2 Eufriesea mexicana
ATTGACCTATTCTGTGGTAAGTAGATGGCTATATCTACCATTGAATTGAGAACGTTAGGTGATTTATTCATCAAACTATGGCAGGTTACAGATTTTGAATAGACTTATCCTATGGTAAGTAGATGGCTATACCTACCATTGGATTTAGAACGTTACGTGATCTATTCATCAAACTATAGCAGGACATGGATTTTGAGAAGACTTACACTCTGGTAAGTAGATGGATATATTCACCATTGGATTGAGAACGTTCGATGATCTATTCATCAAATT
>NW_016962039.1:0-454 GCF_001483705.2 Eufriesea mexicana
TTGAGTTTTTCAGCCACATTCTATAGCATTGCAATGGCTACAGCTGGCGAATAAAATCTTTCCCCCTCGTTTATGCAAGAAAGTTAGCTCACCACGATATTAGTCGAAAATGTCATTAAATTGAACTTTCCAGCCAGATTCTATATCATTGCGGTGGCTATAGGACGCCAATTGGATCTTTGCTCCTTATTTATGAAAGGAAGATAGCTCACTATGATATTAGTCGAAAATGTCAATAAATTTGTATTTTCCATCCACATTCAGAATCACTGCAATGGCTATTGCACGCCAATAGAATTACTCCTCCATATTTATGCAAGAAAGGTGGCACACCGCGATATAAGTTTAAAATGTCAACCAAATTGCATTTTCCAGGACGATTCTATAGCGATGCAATAGTAATAGCAGGCCAAGAGAATCTTTCCTCTTTATTTATGCAAGAAAGTTAGCTCAC
>NW_016962040.1:0-320 GCF_001483705.2 Eufriesea mexicana
AACCCAAGCTATCGTTACCTAGCCGATCGTAGCTTATCTCAACATAACGCGCCGCGACCACTATTGCAGGCCTCGCCATGCCCTAGCAGAATATGGTAGAGCACAGTATGGGGCAGGAATCCAACGGATGCCAGCGCATAGTGCGAAGGTCGAAGCTACCCTGACCGAAACTAATATAACCTAACCGAACCAACGTAACATATCTCAAACTTACATGCCAGACTAATATAACCTAACCGAACCAACGTAACATATCCCAAACTTACATGCCGAGACCACTACTGCTGTCCTTCCTAGAACCAAGCAGTGCATATTAGAGC
>NW_016962041.1:0-284 GCF_001483705.2 Eufriesea mexicana
ATATATAAGGGGGAAAGATTCTACTGACGTGCTATAACCATTGAAATGCTATGGAATCTGGCTGGAAAATTGAATTTTATGGACATTTTCGACTATTATCGTGGTGAACTAACTGTCTTGCATAAATAAGGATGAAATATTCTATTGGCACGCTATAGAAATTGCAATGCTATAGAATCTGTGTGGAAAATGCAATTTTATTGACATTTTCGACTAATATTGTGTTGATCAAACATTCTTGCATATATAAGGAGGAAAGATTCTACTGGCGAGCTATAGCGATT
>NW_016962041.1:373-1294 GCF_001483705.2 Eufriesea mexicana
ACGTGGGAATGATTCTATTGGCGTGCTATAACCATTGAAATGCTGCAGAATCTGGCTGGCAAATTGAATTCTATTGACATTTTCGGCTAATATCGTGGTGACCTAACATTCTTGCATAAATAAGGCGGGGAGATTCTTCTACCGTGCTATAGCCATTGCAATGCCATAAAATCTGGCTGGAAAATACAATTATATTGTGATTTTCGACTAATATCGGGGTGACCTGACTTTCTTGCATATATAAGGGGGAAAGATTATACTGATGTGCTATAGAA
Source organism: Eufriesea mexicana (assembly GCF_001483705.2). Taxonomy (NCBI): domain Eukaryota; kingdom Metazoa; phylum Arthropoda; class Insecta; order Hymenoptera; family Apidae; genus Eufriesea; species Eufriesea mexicana. Next base: position 649 of record NW_016962041.1, read on the forward strand.
ATTGCAATGCTATTGAATCTGGCTGGAAAATTGAATTTTATGGACATTTTCGACTAATATCGTGGTGAGCAAACCCACTTGCATAAATAAGGAGTATAGATTCTATTGGCATGCTATAGCCATTGCAATTCTATAGAATCTGCGAGTAAAATTCGATTTTAATGACATTTTCGACTAATATCGTGGTGAGCTAAGTTTCTTGCATAAATAAGGAAGAAATATCCTATTGGCGTGCTATTGTTATAGCGATGCTATAGAATGTTGCTGGAAAATTCAATTTTATTCACATTTTCGGCTAATACAGTGGTGACCTAACTTTCTTGCATAAATAAGGTGGGAATATTCTACTGGTACACTATAGCCATTGCAATGCTATAAAATCTGACTAGAAAATGCAATTTTATTGACATTTTCGACTAATATCGTGGTCACCTAACATTCTTGCATATATAAGGAGGAAAGATACTACTGGCGTGCTATAACAATTGATATGCAATAGAATCTGGCTGGAAAATTGAAAAAAATAGAATCTGGCTGGAAAAATGAATTCTATTGACTTTTCGGCTAATATCGTGGTGACCTTACTTTCTTGCATAAATAAGGAGGGAAGATCCTATTGGCGTGCTATAGCCATTGCAATGCTATA
>NW_016962042.1:0-278 GCF_001483705.2 Eufriesea mexicana
TTGCAATGGTATAGAATGTGGCTGGAAAATACAATCTTGTTGACATTTTCGACTAATATCGTGGTCAGCTAACTTCCTTGCGTAAGTAGCGAGGAAAGATGCTTTTTGAGTGCTATAGCCATTGCAATGATATAGAATGTGGCTGGAAAATTAAATTTTGTTGACATTTTCAACTAATATCGTGGTGAGCTAACTTCCTTGCGTAAGCAAGGAGTAAAGATGCTTTTTGAGTGCTGTAGGCATTGCAATGATATAGGTTCTGGCTGGAAAATACAATT
>NW_016962043.1:0-531 GCF_001483705.2 Eufriesea mexicana
ACTCATACATCCATCCATTCATACATCCATACAGATATTCATCCATACATACATACATCCGTACATCCATACATTCGTACACCCATACATTCGTACATCCACAGATACATACATACATACATCCATACATACATGCATCCATCCATCCATCCATCCATACGTCCATACTTCCGTACATCCATATATTCGTACATCCATACGTCCATACACCCATACATCCATACATCCATACATGCATTCATCCATACATTCTTAAATCCAAACAGTCATTAATCCATACATCCAAAAATCCATCCATCCACACCTCCATCCATCCATACATCCATCAATCAATACATCCATACATATATACATCCATTCAATCATACATCCATACATCCATCCATACATACATCCATACCTTAATCCATCCATACATCCATATTCCCGTACATCCATTCATCCGTACATCCGACCATCCATACCTCAATCCATCCATACGACCAACAATCCATACATCCATCCATCCATACACCCATCCTTCCATACATC
>NW_016962044.1:0-537 GCF_001483705.2 Eufriesea mexicana
TCTATTGCAATGCAATGGCTATAGCAAACCAATAGAATCTTTCGTCCTTATTTATGCTGAAAGCTTTGCTCACCAAAATATGCGACGAAAATGTCAATACAATTGAACTTTTCAGTCAGATTCTATTGCAATGCAATGGCTATGACAAACCAATAGAATCTTTCCACCTTATTATGCAGAAAGGCTTGCTCCCCATAATATTAGACGAAAATGTCAATAAAATTGAACTTTTCAGTCTGATTCTATTGCAATACAATGGCTATAGCAAACCGATGGAATCATACCTCCTTATTTATGCGGAAAGATTGCACACCTCAATATTTGTCGAAAATGTCAGTAGAATTGAACTTTTCAGTCAGATTCTATTGCAATGCAATGGCTATAACAAACCAATAGTGTATGTCTTTCCTCCTTATTTATTCGGAAATTCTTGCGCACCACAATATTAGGCGAAAATGTCAATAAAATTAATCATTTCAGTCAGATTCTAGTCCACTGCAACGGCTATAGCAAACCAATAGGTTCTTTCCTGCTTAT
>NW_016962045.1:0-550 GCF_001483705.2 Eufriesea mexicana
AGAGCGCAGGAACAAACTGTATAGCAGTGTACTGCGCGAAAGTCAGAGCTACCCTATCCTAACATAACCAAACCTAACCTACCCATATGCAGCACAACTGAGCCTCACGTGCCGAGACCACAATTGCTGGAATCCTCATGGCCAAGCAGAGCATATTAGAGCACGGTACAGCGCAGAAGTCAGCGGTATGCTGTGTATGCCGCGAAAGTCAAGGCTATCCTATCCTAAGCAGTATAAACGTAACGTAACGAAACATAACATAACGCAGCCTAATGTTCGGAGATTACTACTGCAGCCCTCACCAGAGCCAGGTAGGACATACTAGAGGGGAGTAGAGCGCAGAAGCCAATAGATGCATAGCACAATAGTCGAAGGTACACTATCCTAGCATAGCCGTACGTAGCTGAACCGAACGCAGCTTAACTCAGACTAACGTGCCGAAACCAATACTGCTGGCATCCCCAATGCAAAGCAGAATAAACTAGAGCACAGCAGAGCGCAGAAATCCACCGAATAGCAGTGTATAGCACAAAAGTCGAAGCCATCATAA
>NW_016962046.1:0-234 GCF_001483705.2 Eufriesea mexicana
ATGTATGGATCGATGGACGTATGTATGGGAGGATGTTTGGTTGGATAGATGTATGGAGGTATGTGTGTATGTATGGATGTAGGTATGGATGGATGGCTGTATAGATGGGTGTAAGTGTGGATGGCTTGAGGTGCGGATGGACGAATGTACGGATGTGCGGATGTATGGATTTATATGTGTATGGATGCATGAATGGAAGGATGTATCGAAGGATGGAAGTACGAATGGATGGTT
>NW_016962046.1:266-524 GCF_001483705.2 Eufriesea mexicana
GTATGGAAGGATGTATGGATGGATGGACGTACATATGGATGGGTGGCTGTATGGATGGATGGATCGATGGATGGTTTGAGCTATGAATGGACGGATGTACGGAAGTATGGATGTATGTATGGGTGTATGTAAGGTTGGACGTATGCATGTATGCATGCATGTATTTACGGGAGTAAGTATGGATGTATGTTTTAGTGTATGTATGGATGTATGTTTGGATGTATGTATGGATGGATGAGTGTATGGGTGGATGGATTT
>NW_016962047.1:0-217 GCF_001483705.2 Eufriesea mexicana
ATGTAAATAAAATTGAATTTTCCAGCAAGATTCTATAGCATTGCAATGGTTACAGCTTGCCAACAAAATCTTTCCTCCTTGCTTATGCATGAAAGTTAGCTCACCGCGATATTAGTCGAAATTGTCAATAAAATTGATCTTTCCAACCAGATTCTTTGGCATTGCAATGGTTATAGCTTGCCAATATAATCTTTCCTCCTTGTTCATGCAAGAAAGT
>NW_016962048.1:0-897 GCF_001483705.2 Eufriesea mexicana
CTTTACGTCTGCTTATGCTACGTTTGATTTGGGTAGGAGAGGCTATCGTTGACTTCTGTAATCAATACTGTTATTCGGCGAGATTCTGCACTGTACAGTGCTCTAATATGCTCTCCTTAGCTCTTCGGAGGCCAGCAATAGTGGTCCCGGCATTTTAGGTTTTGTTGTGTTACGTTTGGTTAAGGTATCCTTGTTTGGGTTTGGTTTTGATAGCTTTGACTTCCTTGGCGTGGACTATTATTCGGTGGATTTCTGCGAACTGCTGTGGTCAAGCATCATCTGCTTTGCTCTGCGGAGGCCAGAGATTGTGACTGCTGTGCATTAGGTTGGTATAGGTTACGTTTGGATATGTCGCGATTGTCAACGAGAGTAGGGGATAGCTCCGGCTTTAGTGCTATACACTGGCTTTCGGTGGATTTCTGAACTCTGCTGTACTGTAATATGTTCAGCTTGGTTCTTGGAAATACAGGAATACTGGCATAGGCGCGTTATGTTGGGTTATGTTCGATTAGGTTAGGTGTGGTCTGATTAGGTTATAGTAACTTTCACTTTGTGCTATAGACAGCAATGCTACGGATTTCTACGCTCTACTGTGCTTTGGTATATTCTGATTGGCTCAGAGGATGTTTGCGATAGTGGTCTAGGCACGATAGGTTGAGTTAGTTTACGGCTGGTTGTATTATGTTTGGTCAGGATCTGTCAGGATAACTTTGACTTTTGCGCTGTGAGCTGCTATTCGGTGGACGCATGCTATCTAATGTGATCTAATATGCTCTGCTTTGTTCCGGGGAGAGCAGAAACAAACGTTAGGTAGCGTTACATTACGTTCGGGTAGGTTAGGATGGGTTATCTTTGACTTTTGAGCTGTACGCTGAGATGCGGCGGATTTCTACGCTG
>NW_016962049.1:0-250 GCF_001483705.2 Eufriesea mexicana
ATTGTATTTTCCAGCCAAATCTATACCATTGCAACGGCTATAGCACACAAAAAGCATATTTCCGCCTCACTTACGCAAGGAAGTTTGCTCGCCACGATATTAGTCGAAAGTGTCAACAAAATAATAATTTCCAGCCACATTCTATGTCATTGCAATGGCTACAGCACTCAAAAAGCATCATTCCTCTATACTTACGCAAGGAAGCTAGCTCACCACGATATTAGTCGAAAATGTCCACAAAATTGTATTT
>NW_016962050.1:0-368 GCF_001483705.2 Eufriesea mexicana
GGCAGGTTACGTTGAGTTATTCTACGTTTCGTTTGGTTACATTTGTTTAGGTTATGTTTGGATAGCTTTGACATTTCCGGTATACACTGCGATTCTATGGATTTCTGCGCCACGTTCTTCCCTAGCATGCACAGCTTTTCCCTGGGAGGCCAGGAAAGGTGGCTGCAGCGCGTTCGGTTGTGTTAGGTTACGTTCTTCCGGCTGGGTGTGCTTGGGTTAGGTAATGGCATCTTTGACTTTCGTACTGTCGACTGCCATCCGGTGGTTTTCCGCGCTCTGCTGTACTCTAGTATATTCTGCTTGGATCTGCGGTGCCAGCAATAGTGGTCTCGGCTCGTTCGGTTTGGTTATTTTACGTTTTGTTGGGT
>NW_016962051.1:0-1079 GCF_001483705.2 Eufriesea mexicana
ATTCACCAAGCTATAACAGGTTATACATTTTGAATAGACATATTCTCTGGCAAGTAGATGGCTCTACTTGCCATTCTATTGCAGCCGTTATGCGATCTAATCATCAAGCTATGACAGCTTATAGATTTTGAATATACTTATTCTCTGGCAAGCAGATAGCTGTACTTGCCATTGGATTGAAGGCGTTAGGCGATGTATACACCAAGCTATACCAGATTATAATCTTGAATAGCCCTATTCTCTGGCAAGTAGATGGCTGTCCTTGACGTTGCTTGAAGGCGCAATGCGACCTATTAAACGAGCTATAACAGATTATAGACATTGAAAAGCCGTATTCTCTGGCAAGTAGATGGCTGTACTTGCCATTGGATTGAAGGCGTTACGAGATCTATTCACCAAGCTATAAGAGGTTATAGAATGTGAATAGACCTATTTTCTAGCAAGTAGAAGTCTGTACTTGCCATTGGATTGAAGGCGTTGGGGGACATATTCACGAAGCAATAACAGATTATATATTTTGTATAGACCGATTCTCTGGCAAGTAGATGGCTGTACTTGCCATTGGATTGATGGCGTTAGGCGATGGATTCACCAAGCTATAACAGATTATATAATTTGAATAGACCTATTTTCTGGCAAGTAGATGGCTGTACCTGCTATTGGATTGAAGGCGGTAGGCGATCTATATACCAAGCTATAGCAGTGTATAGATTTTGGATAGACCTATTCTCTGACATGTAGATGGCTGTACTAGCCATTGGATTGAAGGCGTTAGGCGATCTATTCACCAAGCTATAACAGGTTATAGATTTTGAAAAGCCTATTCTCAGGCAAGTAGATAGCTGTCCTTGGCATTGGTTGAAGACGCTGCGCAACCTATTAACCAAGCTACAACAGATTATAGACCTTGAATAGACCTATTCTCTGGCAAGTTCATGGCTGTACTTGACATTGGATTGCAGGCGATAGGCGATCTATTCGCCAAGCTATAATAGGTCATAGATTTTGAATAGACCTTTTTCTGGCAAGTATATGGCTGTACTTGCCATTGGATTGAAGGCGTTGGGCGATCTATTCAC
>NW_016962052.1:0-2950 GCF_001483705.2 Eufriesea mexicana
GGAGGATTTCTGCGCTCTAATGTGCTGCAATATTCTTTGCTTGGCCCCACGGAGGCCATCAATGTCGGTCGCGGCACATAATTTCGTGCTAGACTACGTTTGGTTAAGTTAGGATAGGTCATGTTGTGTTAGGATATCTTTGACTTTCGTGCCATTAACAGCAATGCGTTGGTCTTTTGCGCTCTGCTGTGCTCTAGTATATTCTGCTAAGCTCTGGAGAGTCCAGCAACAGTGTCTTCGGAACGATAGTGTGAGATACGTTGCGTTCCGTTACGTAACGTTTGGTTTGGTTAGAAGTAGATAGCCTTGACTCCTGTGCCGTACATTGCAATTCTGTGGATTACTGCCTTCTACTGCGTTCGAATATATTCTGCTTGGCTCTGGGTAGGCCTGCAATATTTACCTTATCCCGTTATGTTTAGTTATACTACGTTTGGTCAGGTTAGGAATGTTTGGTTTGGATTCATTTTCTTGTGCTATACACTGCCATTCTGTGGATTTATGCGCTCCACGTTGCTCTTCCACGATCTGCTCGACTCTGGGAATTCGCGCAATGGTGGTCGTGGCACGTTAGGTTGAGTTTGGTTATGCTTGGTTAGGTTACGTTTCTTTGGGGTCGGTTTGGATAGCTTAGACTTTCTTGGCAAAGACTGTTGTTCGGTGGGTTTCTACCGTACTTTTCTCGACTCCGTGAAGTCAGGCAGTAGGGGTCGCTACCGTTAGGCTGTGTTATGTTACGTTCTGCTATGTAACGATTGGATAGGTTAGGAGATGATAGCTGTGGCTAATGTGCTATACACTGAAATTCGGCAGATCCCTGCATTCGAATGGGCTCTATTATGCTGAGCTCGGCCCTGGGAAAGACTGCGTAAGGGACATCGGCTTATTACGTTGAGTTAGGCTACATTTGGATGATTCGTGTTAGATCAGTTTGGGTTAGGTTATCTTTACTTCTGTGCCTCACACTGGAACGCCACGGATTTCTGTTATCTACTTTGCTCTGGTATATTCCGCTTGGCTATGGGATAGACAGCAATAGAGGTATCGGCACGTTACGTTGAGCTATGTTATGTTTGGTTAGGATATGTTAGGTCTGGTCAGGATATCTCTAACTTTTGGGCGGTTCACTGCTATTCGCTGTATTTCTACGCTCTACATTGCTCTACTATACCATCTCCTACTCCGGGGATGCCAATAATAATGGCCTCGGCACGACATGTTGAGCTACGTTGCATTCGGTTCGGTTACGTTTACTTGGGTCTGGTTTGGACAGCTTTGACATTGTTGGTATAGACTGTTATTCGGTGGTCGTCTGCGCACTACTGCGACCACATACGTTCAGCTTGGCTATGGGAAACACTGGAATAGTAGTCTTGGCACGTTATGTTGTGTTTGGCTACGTGAGGTTGGGTTAGGGTATCTTCGACTTTTGCTCCTTACACTGCAGCGCCGCGGATTTCTGCGCTCTGCGGTGCTCTAGTCTATTCTGCTTGGCTTATGCGGAGGTCAGCAGTGCTGGCGTGGGGCGGTAAGGTAGAGTCAGGTTACGTTCGGTTTTGTTACGTTTGTCTATGTTGGCATAGGGTAACTTTGACTTTTGCGCCGTACACTGCTATTCGGTGGAATTCGGCGTTCTACTCCGCTCTAGCTCATTCTGTAGTGGTCTGGGCACTTTGAGCTGTGTTCTGTTACGTTCGGCTATGTTACGCTCGGTTAGGTCACGGCATGGCAGCTTCGACTTATGTGCCATGCAGTGCTTTTCGGTGGATTTCTGCGCTCTAAATTGCTCCAATGTGCTCTGCCTGGCACTGAGAAGTACAGCAGAAGTGGTCTCGGCACGTTACGTTGAGTTAGGTTACGTTCGACAAGGTTAGGCTAGGCTAAGTGTGGTTAGGATATCTTTTACTTGTGTGTTATGCACTACATTTCGGTGGACTTCACCGCTCAACTGTGCTCTAGTTTGTTCCGCCAGTCTCTGGGGAGGGAAGAAATAGTGGTCTCGAAACGTTAGGATTAGTTAGATTACGATTGGCTATGTCACGTTTGGATAGGATAATATAGGATAGCTTTGACTATTGTGCTATACACCGGTATTCGATGGTTCTCTGCGCTCTACAATGCTATAATATGCTCTGCTTGGCTCTATAGAGGCCAGGAATATTGTTCTCGGCACGTTCTGTTGAGTTTGGCTGCGTTTGGTTGTGCTACGCTTGTATAGGTTAGGACAGGAAGGCTTCGTCTTTTGTGCTCCACACTGCCGTTCTATGGATTTCTGCTCTCAACTGTGCTCTAATATGCTCTGCTTGGCAGTGGGAAGGCCGCCAATTGTGGTCTCGGCAAGTTACTTTTAGCTATGCTACGTTCGTGTGGGTTACGTTGGTATTGGTTAGGATTTGATAGCTTTGACTTACGCGATGTAAACTCTATTTCTGTGGATTTCTGCGCTCCATTGTGCGCTAGTATGTCCTGCTTGGCTATGTCGAGGCTATCAATAGCGGCCTCGGCATGTTAGGTTCAGATTGATTACGTACGTTTATGTTACGTTGGGTTAGGTTTGGACACGATAGATTCGTCTTTTGTGTCGTACACCGCCATTCGGAGGATTTCTGAGCTCTGCATTGCTATAATAAGATCTGCCTGGCCCTAGGGAGGCCAGCAATACTAGTCTCGCCTCATTATGATGATTTAGGCTACGTTCGGCGTGGTTAGGGTAGGTCAGGCAGGATAAATGTATCTTCCACTTCTGTAGTATACACTGCAACGCGGCAGACTACGCCGCTCTTCTGTGCCCCAGGATAATCTGCTTGGCCCTGGGGAGGCTAGCAATGATGGTGTCTTCAAGTTAGGTTGACTTAAGCAACGTTCGGTTGCGTTACGTATGGTTATGTTAGGATAGAGTAACACCGAATAATGCGCTATGCATTACGGTTATATGGATTTCTGCGCACTA
>NW_016962053.1:0-525 GCF_001483705.2 Eufriesea mexicana
CACATCCGTACATACGTCCATCCACCCAGCTATCCATAAATCCATTCACCCACCAAACCATAAATCCATCCAATCATAGATCCATCCATCCATGCACTCATATATACATACATCCATACATGCATACGTACATACATCCGTACGTCCATGCATCCATACATCCATACATCCATACATGCATACATACAAACATCCTCACATCCGTCCATCCATACATCCATCCATTCATACATCCAAACATTCATGCATCCATACATCCAAAAATCCATCCATCCAAACCTCCATCCATTCATACATCCATGAATACATATATCCATACATATATACACCCATCCATTCATACATGCATACATCCATCCATACGTACATCCATACCTTAATTCATCCACACACCCATTCTTCCGTACATCCAATCATCCGTACATCCAACCATACCTACCTCAATCCATTCATACGTACATTAATCCATACGTCCATCAATCCATACATTCATCCATCCATACACCCATCCTTCCATACATCCAT
>NW_016962054.1:0-271 GCF_001483705.2 Eufriesea mexicana
TGGTTGAGTTAGAATACGTTCGGTTAGGTTAGGTTAGGATGTGTTTGATATGGTTAGCATCGATTTTCGCGTTATAAACTGCAGTTATTTGGATTCTAACGTTCCACTTTGATATACCATACTATGCTCGTGTCTGGGGAGCCCTGCAACAGTGGTTGCTGCACGTTATTATGAGATACGTTACGTTTGGTTATGTTACGATTTGTTTGGCTAGGGAAGGGTCGCTTTAAATTTTGCACTGTACACTGCCCTTCGGTGGATTTCTGCGCTC
>NW_016962055.1:0-993 GCF_001483705.2 Eufriesea mexicana
TCAGGGGTGGTTAGCAATACTGGTGCCAGCACGTTTGGTTTTGCTATGTTGCGTTTGGTTAAGAAATGCTTGTTTGTGTTAGGTTCGGATGGCTTTGACTTCCTTGGCATAGACTTCTGATCGGCGGATTCCGGCGCCCTACTGTGCTCTACTCTACTACGATCGACTCTGGGAAGGCCAGCAATAGTGCTCGATTTTCTTTGGGTTTTGTCATGCTAAGTTTGTGTATGTTGCGATTGGCCAGGTAAGGAGAGGATAACTTCAACTTTTGTGCTATACACTACTTTGCGGCCAATTTCTGCACTCTGCTGGGCGACAATATGTTCAGCTTGGATCTGGGAAGTACAGCAATAGTGGTATCGGCACGTCAGGCTTAGTTATGCAACGTTTGGTCAGGTTGTGTTAGTTTGGGTTAAGACAGGATAGCTTTGACTTCTGTGCTGCACTCTACTGTTCGGTGGATTTCGGCGCACTACTCTGTTCGAGCGTGCTCCGCCTTTCTCCTCAAAGGCCGAAAATAGTGGCCGCGTTGTGCTAGGTTCAGTAAAGTTACGTTTGGTTAGATTAGGCTTGTCTGGGTAGGGTTAGGGTATCTTGGACTTCTGTGCTGTACACTGGAATGCGGTGGACTTCTGCGCTCTACTGTGCTCTAGCATGTGCTGCTTGGACCTCGGGAAGCCAGTAATTGTGGTCTCCGCGCAGTAAGTTGGGTTATGATTCGTTTCGTTATGTTAGGTTGGTTTAGGTCAGGTTCGGATAGCTTCGACTTTTCTGTTACACACTACGATTCTGCGGACTTCTGCGCTCTTCTCTCCTCTAATATACTCTGCTTGACTCTGTGGAAGTCAGCTATACTGGTCGCCGCACGTTCGGTTCAGATATGATACGTTTGACTACATTTCGTTTAGCTAGATTAGGAATGGATGCCTTTGATTTTTGAGTTGTACACTGCAGTTTTGTGGATTCCTGCGCCCTACATTGCTCTAGTATGAC
>NW_016962055.1:1022-1234 GCF_001483705.2 Eufriesea mexicana
GTCGTGGCACGTAGGGTTGAGTTCGGTTACATTAGGTTAGGTCATGTTCCTTTGGGTTAGGTTTGGATACCTTCGTTTTTTCTGCTGTACACTCCGATTCTATGGACTTCTGAGCCCTACTGCGCTCTAATATGTTCTGCCTGTCTGTGGCGTGGCCAGTAATAGTTGTCCCGGCACGTTTGGTTGAGCTATGATACGTTTCGTTGGTGCAG
>NW_016962056.1:0-841 GCF_001483705.2 Eufriesea mexicana
TCGGGGTACGTTAGGTTGAGCTATGCCCCGTTTTGTAATGCTGCGTTTGGTGAGGTAAGATCCGGATATTCCAGTTATATGTGCTAAACACTGCTATCCTTCAGCATCTGCGCTCTACTGCGTTATAATATTCTCTGCTTGTCTCTGTGGAGGTCAGCAATAAAGGTCTCGTCATGTAGGCTGAGTTAGGTTACCTTTCGGTATATTACGTTTGGCTAGATTTGGACAGGCTACAAAGCCTTCTGTGCTATTCACCGCTGTTCGGTGGATTTCTGCACTCTAATGCACTCTAATGTGCTCTGCGTTGCTCTGTGGATGCCAGCAATGTTGCCCTCGTCACGTTGTGTTCAGATACGCTACGCTTGGATAGGTAAGGTAAGGTCAGGTTGTGTTAGGAGATGTTTGACTTTTGCGCTATGCACTGCAATGCGGTGGATATTCGCTCTCTGCTGTGAACTAGCACATTCTGCTTGGCTCTGGCGAGGACAGCAACAGTGGCCTCGGCACGTTAGGTTGAGCTATGCTACTTTCGGGTATGTTACGTTTGGTGATGTTAGGATATGATAGTTCATGCTTTCGCGCTATACACTGCTGTCCGCGGATTTCTGCGCTCTACTGTATTCTAATACTTTCTGCTTGGCAATGTGGAGGCCAGGAGCAGTGGTAGCGGCACGTCGTGTTGGGTTGTGGTGCGTTCGGTTATGTTAGATTCGGTCAAGCTAGCTTAGTGTACCTACGGACTTTGTGCCATTCAGTGCAGTGCAGTGGAATTCTGAGTTCTAGTGCGCTCTAGTTCATTCTGCATGTCTCTGCCGATGCCAGAAATAGTGGTCTCGTAATA
>NW_016962057.1:0-1047 GCF_001483705.2 Eufriesea mexicana
CTAACTTGCCGAGGCCACCAATGGTGGCCCATCCAGCGCCAAGCACAGCAGAGAAAAGAGTGGCAGAGCGCAGACATCCACCAACTGTGCAGACTACAGTAGAGCGTAGCAGTCCACAGCATAGCAGTGTATAGCGTAAAAGTCAAAGCCATACTGCCCAAACTTAGCCTAACCTAACCAATCCAAACGTAACCCTACTCAAACGAACGTGCCGCGGCCGTTATTGCTGTCCTCGCAGGAGTCAAGCAGAGCATGCTAGAGCACAGTAGGGCGCACAAGGAATAGCGGTGCACAGCGCAAAATTCAAAGCAGTCATGTGCAAACCCAACCTAACCTTACCTACCAAACGTAACCTAACCCGATCTATCGTGCCACGACCGCCATTGCTGGCCTCCCCAGGGCCGAATAGGGTATAGTAGAGCAACGAAAAGCGCAGAATTCCACCGAATAGCAGTGCATAGCGCAAAAGTCGAAGATGCCCTGTCCTAACATATCCAAACGCAACCTAACCGAACTCAGCATAACTCAGCCTAACGTGTGGAGACCAATACTGCTGGTCTCCCCATAGCCTCGCAGGGTATACTACCGCACAGGAGAACGCAAAAATCCACTGAATATCTGTGTACAGCGCAAAAGTTAAAGCCACCCTAACCAAAATTAACCTAACCTAACCTACCCGATAGTATCCAAACTCAACCAAACGTGCCACTACAACTATTCCTGGAGCCCCGGAGGTAAGCAGAGTGCGCTAGCGCACAATAGTGCTCAGAAGCCCAAGGAATTGCAATGTGTAGCACAAAAGTCATGTCTGTCCCTGCCTAACCCAACGTGACCTAACACAACCAATCGCAATCTAGCTCGACCTAACGTGCTGCGACAACTATTCCTGGCCTCCCAAGCGCCACTCAGAACATGTTAGAGGAGGGTGGGGCACAGCAATCCATAGAAACACAGTGTATGGCAGAAAAATGTAGGGTATCCGGGCCACACCCATGCCAACGTAAACCAACCAAACGTAACCTAAATCAACCTATCATGCCCCGGCCA
>NW_016962058.1:0-591 GCF_001483705.2 Eufriesea mexicana
GGGAGTGCCAGAAATTTTGGCGGCGGCGCGTTAGGCCTTGTAAGTTTGCGTTTGGTTAGGTTATGTTTTTTTGGATTAGATCAGGATGTCTTCCACTTTCGTGCTATCCACTGCCATTCTATGGACATCTGCGCTGTACTCTCCTCTAATATGCCCTGCTTGGCTGTGGGAGGACAGCAGTTGAGGGCTAGGCGTGTCAGGTTGAGATTTTCTACGTCCGTTTTGATTTGGTTAGGCCAGATTAGGTTGGGATATCTCCTACTTTTTTGCTATACACAGCTAATCGGGCGATTACAGCGTACCATATTGCTCCGCTATACTCTGCTTAACCCTCGTGAGGCCTGCAATGGCATTTGTGGCACGTCACGTTGTGTTACGTTACGCCTGCTTTTGTTCCGTGTCGTTATGCTAGGATATGGTAGCTTTGACTTTTGTGCTATAAACTGCTGTTCGGTGAATTTCTGCGGTCTACTGAGCTCTAATATGCTCTGCTTGGCGCAGGGAACGCCAGAAATGGTGCTCTCGGCACGTTAGGTAGAGTTATGTAACGTGTGGTTATGATACGCTTGGTAAGGCTAGGAGAGTATAGCT
>NW_016962059.1:0-412 GCF_001483705.2 Eufriesea mexicana
TGTGCTTGGTTACGCTTGGTTATGTTAGGGTAGGCTAATCTTTGGTTATGGTGGCTTTGACGTTTGTGTTATACACTGCTATTCGGTGTGTTTCTACGCTCTACTGTGATCTGGTTTATTCTGCTAGGCTACGGGGATGCCGGTAGTTGTGTTCCAGGCACGTTACTTTGGTTTAGGCTACGCTTGGTTTTGTTACGTTTGGCTAGGTTTAGAGAAGATAGCATTGACTTTTGTGTCATGTACTGCTATCCGGCGAAATTCTGCGCTATACCGTCCTCTAATATGGTATGCTTGGCTCTGAGGAGACCAGAAATAGTGATCCCGGCACGTTAGCTTCGGCTAGGCTACGATTGATTAAGGTATGCTTTGTTTTGATTTGGTTTGGGTGGCTTTGACTTTCTTGGCATAGACA
>NW_016962059.1:482-2320 GCF_001483705.2 Eufriesea mexicana
GTAGCGGAAGTAGTGGTCTCTGCACGTCAGGTTGGGTTAGGCAATGATTGGTTAGGTTACGTTAGCTTGCGTTAGCGCTGGATAGCTTCGACTTTGGTGGTATATACTGTTATTCGGTGGATATCTATGCTCTACTGTGCTCCACTACCGTCTGCTCGATACTGCGGTGGCCAATAATCGTGGTCGTGGCGCTTTACGTTCAGTTAGGTTACGACAGGGTATGTTACGTTTGGACATGTTGGAATAGAATCGCATTGTACTTTGTGCTATGCAGTACCACCCGGTGGATTTCTGCGCTTCGCAATGCTTTACTGTTCTCTGCTCTTCTATGTGGTGGCCAGAAATTGTGGCCTCGGCACGCTAGACTAGTTAGGCTAACTTTGCTTGTGCTATGAAGTCCTGGGTTAGGTCTGGATAGCCTTGACTTACGTGGTTTTCACAGTTTTTCGGCGGGTTCCTGCGCTTTACAGTGTTCTAGTATATTCTGCTTGGCTCTGTGGTAGCTAGCAGTGGCGGTCGCGGCGCGTAAGTTTGTGAGAGATTAGGTATGTTTATGTTACGTTTGGTTATTTTAGGATATGTTAGCTTTTACTTTTGCGCAACATACTGATATTCGGTGGATGTCTGCGTTCTAAATTGCTCTGCTTTACTGAGCTCGACAGCCGAGATTAGAGAAATAGTGATCGTGGCACGTTAGGTTTAGTTAGGTTACCTTTGGGTACGCCAGTATAGTCTGTTTGGTTAGGGTAGCTATGACTTTCGTGCTATACACTGTTATTCGGTATATTCCTGCCCTCCACTGTGCTCTACTCTAATCTCCTAGACCCTGTGGAGACCAGCAATGGTGGTTGCGGCCCGTTACGTGTGCTTTGCTCCGTTAGGGTAGGTTATGTTTGTTTGGATTTGGTTTCGTTATCTCTGTCTTTTCTGCTGTACGATGCAATTCTATGGACTTCTGCACCCTGGCCTCCTCCAGTATGATCTGCTTGGCACTGTGGAGGCCAGCGAGTGTGGTGGCGGCACGTTTAGTTGAGTTTGGTTACGTTCGGTGTTGTTACGATTGGTTATGTTAGGACAGGGTACCTTTGACTTTTGTGCTACATACTGCTTTGCGGTGGATATCTACGATCTACTGTGCTCTAGTATGCTCCGATTTGCTCTCGAGAGGCCAGAAATGGTGGCGGTGGCACGTCAGGTTGTGTTAGGCTACGTTTGGATAATTTATGTTACCTTTGGTAATGGCACGTCAGGTTGTGTTAGGCTACGTTTGGATAATTTATGTTACCTTTGGTAAAGTTTGCATTGCCTTGATTTTTCTGCTATACATTGCGATTCTATGGATCCCTGCGCCCTACCCTCCTCTAATATTTTCTGCATGGCCCTTGGGAGGCCAGCGATAGTGGTCGCCACATTCCAGGATGTGTTGGATCACGTTTGGTTAGGTCAGTTTTGTTAGTTTAGGACGGGATAGCTATGACTTTTGTGATATACACTACTCTCCGGGGGATTTCTGCACTCTACTGCGCTCTAATGTGCTCTGCCTTACTTTGGGGAGGACAGCAATTGTGGCCTCGGTACGTTACTTTGAGTTAGGTTACGTTCGGTTGTGCCACGATTGTCTAAGCTTGGAGAGGTCAGCTCTTACTTTTGCGCTATACACAGTTATTCGGTGGTCTAGTGCGCTCTACTGTGCCCTAATATATTTTGCTTGTCTCTGGGAAGGCCAGCAATAATATTCGTGGCACGTTTGTCTGACTTATGCTCCATTCGCTTTGGTAAGGTTAGGATAATCTTGGACAAGATGGGTTTGGCTTTTGTGCTATACCCTACTATTCTGT
>NW_016962060.1:0-816 GCF_001483705.2 Eufriesea mexicana
CCTTACCTAACCTGACCAAATATTACATGACCAAACGTAACATAACTCAACCCGTCGTGCCGGCATCACTGCCGGTGGCCTAGCCAGGCCCAGACAGAAAGTATTCGAACGCAGTAGAGCGCAGAATTCCGCGGATAGGGGTGTATGGAACAAAAGTCTAAACTATCCTATCCCAACGTCCCAGATGTAACATAGTCGAACGTAGAATAGCTCATCCAAACGTGACAAGACCACTATTGCTGGCCCCCTGAGCCAAGCAGAACATATTAGGGTGCATTTGAGCGCAGAAATCCACCGAATAGAAGTGACTGGCACAAAAGTATTTGCTACTCTGCCCTAACGTAGCCAATCTTCTCATGTGCATACGTAGCCCAATAAAGCCTAACGCGCCGTGACCACTATCGCTGACCTATCCAGAGCCAAACAGAATATATTAGAGAGCAGTCGAGCGCAGAGATCGGATGATAGCAGATTATAGCACATACGTCTGAACTATCCTATCCTAACCTCACCAAGCTTACCACAACAGAACGTAGCATAGCCCATCCAGACGTGCAGAGCCCACTATTGCTGGCCTCCCAGGGCCAAGCAGAAGATGCTAGAGCAAAGCAGAGCCCAGAAATCCGCTGCATTGCAGTGTATACCGCAAAAGTCGAAGATGTCATAACCCGACATGCCCGAACCAAACAAAGCCGAGCGCAGCGTAGCTCAGCGGCACGTGCAGCGATCACTGCTGCCGGAATCCCTAGAGCAAAGCAGAATGCAGTAGGGCACAGCAAATGACAGAAACCTACCGGAAAATAACATATAGCACGA
>NW_016962061.1:0-973 GCF_001483705.2 Eufriesea mexicana
TGAGTGGAAATCAAACAGAGGTCAGTGCGTAGCACAAAAGTCAAGGATAGCTCGACCAAACCTCTCCCAAACGTAACATAGTACAGCACGTCTCCCGACCACTATTGCTAGGGTCCCATGAGTCAAGCGGGATATGATAAAGCACAGCAGAGCCCAGAAGTCTATAGGATAGCTGTATTGAGCACAAAAGTCAAAGCTATCCTAATCGAGCCATAGCGAACATAACATAACCGAACGTAGCGTATCTCAATCTAACGTCCCGTGGCCACTATCACTGGCCTCCCCAGAGCCAAGCAGAGTATAGCAGAGCGCAGTAGGGCGCAGGGTGCCGCCGAGTAGCTGTGTATTCAACGAAAGTCAGAGCTATGCAAGCCTAATCCAAGCTAAGGTAACCTAACCAAACGTAGCCTATACCAAGCTAACGTGCCGAGACCACAATTGCAGTCATTCCCTGAGGCTAGCTGAGAATATTAGAGCAGAGTAGAGTGCAGAAATTCTCCGAATAGCTGTGTTTGGCACGAAAGCCAGAGATATCCCCTCTTAACTTAACCAAACGTAACACACCCAAACGTATCCTAACTCAACCTAACGTGCCTAGACCACTATTGCTGATATCCCCAGTGCCAAGCAGAATATACTATAGCGCAGTAGGTCGCAGAAATGAGCTGCATTGCAGTGTAAAGAGAAAGAGTCGAGGATATCCTAACCTTACCCGACCTTACCTAACCTAATGAAACGTAGCCTAACACAACGTGACGTGGCGTTACCACAACCTCGGGCACTCTCAGAGCCAAGCTGAACATATTAGAGCAATGTGGAGTGCCGACATTCACCGAATAATAGTGTAAGAACTAGAACCTCCTAACCTAACCAATCCTAACGTAACAGATCGCAACGTAGCTCAACCTATCGCGGCGCGACCACTATTTCTGGCCTCTCCATAGCCAAGCCGACCACCTTAGAAGAGAGTAGA
>NW_016962062.1:0-2444 GCF_001483705.2 Eufriesea mexicana
TAGAATCGTAGTGTATATCAGAAAAGTCGGAGCTACGTATGCCTCACCCGAACCAACACACCATAGTCAAGCATAGCCTATCTCAGCCTATCGTGCTGAAACCGCCATTGCTGCCCCCCACAACAGAGCCAAGCATGACATACAAGAGAACAGCAGAATGCAGAAGACAACAGAACAGCTGTACACAGCACAACAGTTAGAACTATCCTAACCAAACTTAGACTAACCCAACACAACCAGACGTGCCCTGAATGTGCATAACGAGCAGAGACCACTATTGATGTACTTGCCAGGGCCAAACTGAAAATATTAGAGCATTGTAGGGCACAGAAATCCCCGTAATAGCAGACTATAGCACTAAAGCCAAAGGTCTCCTCTCCCATCCTAACCAACCTCAACATAACATAGCGTAACCTATCACAAACAAACATGCCGCGACCACTATTGATGGCCTCCTCGAAACCAAGCAGAACACTTTAATGGAGAGTAGAACGCAGAAATACATAGGATCGCAGTGTATACCAGAAGATGCATAGCTGCCGAAACATAGCCCAAACCAGCACAAGGTAACCAAACGCAGCCTAACTCAACCTATCGAGCCAAGAACGCTATTGCTGCCTTCCCCAGAACGAAGCAGGTCATATCAGAGCCATCTAGAGGGCGGAGATCCACAGAATAGCAGTGTACAGCACAAAAGTTGAAGCCACCCTAACCAAACTTATCATATCCCAACCTAACCGATCGTAACCTGACTCAACGTAACGTGCCTATGCCTCTATTTCTGGCCTTCCCGGTGCCAAGCTGAAAATATTACAGCTCTCTGGTGCGCAGGTATTCACCTGATAGCAGGCTATAGCAGTAACATCAAAGTTGTCCTCTCCAAACCTGTCCAATCGTAACATCATGGAACGAAACCAAACTCAATCCAGCGTGCCGCGACCATTACTGCTGGCCTCCCCAGAGCCAAGCAGGACACGCTACTGGAGAATAGGACGCAGAAATCCATATGCGAGCTGTGTATATCGGGAATGTCGTAACGACTTCAGCCAAACCCAAACTAACGCAACATAAACATACAAAGTATAACTGAACCTAACGTGCCGAGACCGTTCCTGCTACCGGCCCCAGAGACAACCAGTAAATACTAGAGCACAGTAGGGCACAGAAATCCACCGAACAGCAGAATGCAGCGCAAAGTTAAAGCTTCCCTAACCAAATTTTGCTCAGCCCAGCCCAACTGAACATGACCAGGCAAAGCATGCTGTGCCGCGACCACTATTGCCGGCCTTCACAGAGCATAGCTGGGCATACTGGATCATAGCAGAGCGCAGCAGCCTACCGAACATCGGTGTACAGCGCCAAAGTAAAAGCTATACCTACCGAACTTAGCCTAACACAGCCTTGCCGAATGCATCCTGATTCTACATAACCCACGGAGACCATTATTGTTGGCCATCTCAGAGCCATGCTGAGAATATTAGAGCTCTGTAGGGCGCAGGAATGAAATAAAAATTGTACTCTCCTAACATAATCAAACGGATCCTGACGCAGCCTAACGTGCCGCGACCACTATTGCTGGCCTGCCCAGTGCCAAGCAGAACATATTTGATGAGAGTAGGGCACAAAGGTCCATAGAATCGTAGTGTGCGGCAGAAAAGTCACAGATACCCAAACCTGACCCAAACTATTCTAACCGAACCTAACGTAGTCAGACAAGACGTAACGTGCCGCGACAACTACTGCTGGCCTCCCCAGGCTCTACCGGCTTTGAGTATAGCGCAGTAGATGGCAGAAGTCCACCGAAAAACGGTTTATAATACGAAAGTGAAAGCGATCGCATCCAAACACAGCTTAACCTAACCTAACCATTCATAGCCTAACTTAACGTAGCCTAACACAACCTATCGTGCCATGACCACTACTGCTGGCATACCCAATGCCGAGCAGAGTATACTGGAGCACAGCAGATCGCAGAAAGTCACCAAACTGCAATATATAGCACAAAGGCCAACGTTATACTACCCTAACCAGACATAACCTAAACTAGAAGAACGTAGAGTGGCTGAACCTATCGTACCGCGACCACTGTTGCTGGCTTCCCCAGATAAAAGCTGAATATCATAGAGCACAGTAGAGTACAGGGGTCAATTGGATATCAGTGTTGAGTATATGTGTCAAAGCTATCCTAACCCAGATCAACCAAACCTAACCATACCAACTATACATACTAGAGTGCAGTGGATCGTAGAAATCCAACGAACAGCAGCGCATACAACGGAAGTCAAATCTATCCAAACCTAACCCATGCTCACATAACGTAGCCATGCGTAACATAACTCAGCCTATCTGGCCGATACCACTATTGCTGGCCTCCCAAGAGTCTAGCAGAGTATATTAGAGGAGAGTAGAGCGCATTGACCCGTAGAATGGCAGTGTACAGCAGA
>NW_016962063.1:0-812 GCF_001483705.2 Eufriesea mexicana
ATTGGAGTGCTAGAGGCATTGCAATGCTCTGGAATCTGGATGGAAAATTCAATTTTACTGACACTTTCGACTAACATCGTATTGAGCTATCTTTCTTGCATAAGTAAGGAGGAATGATCCTTTTGGCGTGCTATGGCCATTGCAATGCTCTGGAATCTGGATGGAAAATTCAATTTTACTGACACTTTCGACTAACATCGTATTGAGCTATCTTTCTTGCATAAGTAAGGAGGAATGATCCTTTTGGCGTGCTATGGCCATTGCAATGCTCTGGAATCTGGATGGAAAATTCAATTTTACTGACACTTTCGACTAACATCGTATTGAGCTATCTTTCTTGCATAAGTAAGGAGGAATGATCCTTTTGGCCTGCTATAGCCATTGCCATGATATTGAATGTGGTTGGAAAATTCAATTTTAATGACATTATTGACTAATATCATGGTAAGCTAACTTTCTTTCATAAATAAGAATGGAAGATTTAATTGGCGCTCCATAGCCATTGCAATGCTGTTGAATCTGGCTGGAAATTATAATTTCATTGACATTTTCGACTAATATCGTGGTGAGCTAACTCTCTTGCATA
This sequence comes from Eufriesea mexicana, assembly GCF_001483705.2. Lineage (NCBI taxonomy): Eukaryota > Metazoa > Arthropoda > Insecta > Hymenoptera > Apidae > Eufriesea > Eufriesea mexicana. Next base: position 587 of record NW_016962063.1, read on the forward strand.
AATAAGGAGGGAAGATACTGTTGGCGTGCTATATCCTTTGCAATGCTGTAGAATCTGGATGGAAAATACAGTTTTATTTACATTTTCGACTAATATCGTGAAGAACCAACTTTCTTGCAAAAATATGGAAGAAGGATTCATTTCGCGCGCTATAGCCATTGCCATGCCATAGAATCTACCTGGAAAGTACAATTTCATTGACACTTTCGACTAATATCGTGGTGAG
>NW_016962064.1:0-288 GCF_001483705.2 Eufriesea mexicana
GGGGATGCCAGCGATAGTCGTCTCGGGGCGTTAGGTTGTGTTAGGCTGCGTTTGGTCAGGCTACGTTAGTTTGGTTTAGGTGTGGGTAGCTTTGACTTTAGTCGTACACACTGCTTTTCGGTGGGTTTCTGGGCTCACCTGTTCTCCACTCGACCCTGCTCAAATCTGGGGATGCCAGCAATAGTGGACGCGGCGCGGTAGGATGGGCTATGTTGCGTTCTATCTCGTTATGATTGGTTAGGTTAAGATAATGTAGCTCCAGCTCATCTGCTGTGAACTGCTGCTCGG
>NW_016962065.1:0-626 GCF_001483705.2 Eufriesea mexicana
GTTTGTCTCTTGGGTAGGCAATAATATCGGCCTCCGCACATTAGGCAGTGCCCGGCTATGTTTGGTTATGTCCCGTTGGTTAGGGTTAGGTTTGGGTAGCTTTGTCTCTTCTGACGTACACTGCGATTATATGGATTTCTGCATTCTCCTTTCCACTATTCTGCTCCGCTTGACCAAGTGTAGGCCAGTAGTAGCGGTTGCGGCACGTTAGGCTGTGTTAGGCTTCGTTTGGTTATGTTACGGTTTGTTAGGTTAGGAGGGGGTAGCCTTAACTTTAGAGATATAGTCTGCTATTAGGTTGATCTCTGCACCCCACAGTGCTCTCATGTTTTCCGCTTGGTTCTGGGAAGGCCAGTAATAGTGGCGTCCGCACGTTACATTGTGTCATGTTGCGTTCGATTAGGTTGGATCGGGCAAAGTTTGGTGAGGTCTGCTTTAACTTTAGAGCTATACACTGCTTTTCGGTGGATTTCTGCGCTCTGCTGTGCTCAAGTATCTCCTGCTTTGCTCTGGGGAGGGCAGCAATAGCGGTCTGGTCACGTTGGGTTGATATATGCTATGTTTGGCTATGTACTGTTGGTTTGGCTTAGGTCTGGGTGTCTTCGAGTTTTCTGATATACTCCGCA
>NW_016962066.1:0-339 GCF_001483705.2 Eufriesea mexicana
CATCAAGCTATGACAGCTTATAGATTTTGAATATACTTATTCTCTGGCAAGCAGATAGCTGTAGTTGCCATTGGATTGAAGTCGTTAGGCGATGTATACACCAAGCTATACCAGATTATAGATCTTGAATAGCCCTATTCTCGGGCAAGTAGATGGCTGTACTTGTCATTGGATTGAAGGCGATAGGCGATCTATTCGCCAAGCTATAACAGGTTATAGATTTTGAAAAGCCTATTCTCTGGCAAGACGATGGTTGTCCTTGCCATTGGTTGAAGACGCTAGGCGACCTATTAACCAAGCTATAACAGATTATAGACTTTGAATAGACCTATTCCATGG
>NW_016962066.1:376-772 GCF_001483705.2 Eufriesea mexicana
GTTGCGCGATCTATTCACCAAGCTATAAGAGGTTATAGATTTTGTATAGACCTATTTTCTGGCAAGTAGAAGTCTGTACTTGCCTTTGGATTGTAGGCGTTGGACGACATATTCACGAAGCTATAGCAGATTATATATTTTGTATAGACCGATTCTCTGGCAAGTAGATTGCTGTACTTGCCATTGGATTGATGGCGTTAGGCTATGTATTCACCAAGCTATAACAGATTATACATCTTGAATAGACCTATTTTCTGGTTAGTAGATGTCTGTACTTGCCATTGTATTGAAGGCGGTAGGCGATCTAATTACCAAGCTATAGCAGATTATAGGTTTTGAATAGACCTAATGTCTGACATGTAGATGGCTGTACTAGCCATTGGATTGAAGGCGATA
>NW_016962067.1:0-630 GCF_001483705.2 Eufriesea mexicana
TGATATAGCCATCGAAATGCTATAGAATCTGGCTGGTAAAGTCAATATTATAGACGTTTTCGACTAATATCGTGGTGCGCTTACTTTCGTGCGTAAATAAGGAAGAAATATCCTATTGGCGCGCTATAGCCATTGCAATGCTCTAGAATCTGGCTGGAAAATTCTATTTTATTGTCATTCTCGACTAACACCGCGGTGGGCTAACTTCCTTGCATAAATAAGGACGATTGATTCTAGTGGCGTGCTATAGCCTTTGCAATGCTATAGAATCTGGCTGGAAAATACTTTTTTATTGACATTTTCGACTAATATCGTGTTGACCTAACTCTCTTATTACATATATAAGGAGGTAAGATTCTACTGGCGTGCTATAGCCATTGCAATGCTATGGAATCTGTCAGGAAAATACAATTTTATTGACGTTTTCGACTAATATCGTGGTGACCTAACTTTCTTGCAAATATAAAAGGGGGAAAGATTCTTCTGGAATGCTATAGACACTGCGATGCTATTGAATCTAGCTGGAAAATTCAGTTTTATTGATATTTTCGAATAACATCGTGGTCAGCTAACTGTCTTGTATAAATATGAACGAAATGCTCTATTGGCTTGCTATAGCCATTGCAATGC
>NW_016962068.1:0-267 GCF_001483705.2 Eufriesea mexicana
ATTCGAAAATCTCAATAAAATTGATCTTTCCGGCCAGATTCTACAGCATTGCAATGGCTATAGCACGCAAAAAGTATCTTTTCTCCTTACTTATGCAAGGAAGTTGGCGCACCGCGAAATTAGTCAAAAATGTCGGTAAAATTGAATTTCCCAGCAAGATTCTATAGGATTGCAATGCCTATAGCTTACCAAAAATATCTTTCCTCTTGATTTATGGAACAAAGTCAGCTCAACACGGTTTTAGTCGAAAATGCGAATAAAATTGAA
>NW_016962068.1:335-1405 GCF_001483705.2 Eufriesea mexicana
CCATACTTATGCAAGGAAGCTAGCTCAGCACGACATCAGTCGAATATGTCAATAAAATAGAACTTTCCAGCCAGATTCTATAGCATCGCAAAGGCTATAGCATGCCAATATAATATTTCCTCTTTATTTATGCAAGAAAGGTTGCTCACCACGATATTTGTCAAAAATGTCTGTAAAATTGAACATTCCAGCGAGATACCAGAGCATTGCAATGGTGATAGCACGCCAACAGATACTTTCCACCTTATTTATGCAAGAAAGTAAGCTCTCCAGGACAATAGACAAAAATGTCAATAAAATTGAAAATGCCAGGCACATTCTATAACATTGCAATGGCTATAGCACTCCAAAAGGATCTTTCCCCCTTATTAATGCAAGAAAGGCAACTCACCACAATATTAGTCGAAAATGTCAATAAAATTGAATTTTCGAGCCCTATTCTACAGCATTTCATCGGGTATACCACGCCAATAGAATCCTTCCTCCTTATTTACGCAAGAAAGTAAGCTCACCACGATATTAGTCAAAAATGCCAATAAAATAAAATTTCCCAGGCAGATTCTTCTGCATTGATGTGGTTATAGCACTCCAAAAGGATTTTTCCTCCTTACGTACGCAAGGAAGTTAGCTCATCACGGTATTAGTCGAAAATGTCATTAAAATTGTATTTTCCAGCCAGGTTCTATAGCATTGCAATGGTTATAGCATGCCAATATAATCTTTCCTAATTCTTTATGCAAAAAAGTTAGCTCACTAAGATATTAGTCGAAACTGTCAATAAAATTTAATTCTCCAACCAGTATATGCAGAATTGCAATGGCTATAGCACTCCGAACGGATCTTTCCTTCGTACCTATGCAATCAAGTAAACTCACCACGATATTAGTCGAAAATGTCAATAAAATTAAATTTGCCGGCCAAATTCTACAGCATTGCAATGGCTATAGCACGCCTAAAGGACCTTTCCTCCATACTTATAACCAGATTCCATACTTATAACCAGGAAGATAGCTCACCACGATATTAGTCGAAAATGACAATAAAATTGTAATTTCCTGCCCGATTCTGCA
>NW_016962069.1:0-1255 GCF_001483705.2 Eufriesea mexicana
ATATGGTGGTGAGCTCACTTTCTTGCATAAATAAGGAGAAAAGATTCTATTGGCGTGCTATTGTCATTGCAACGCTATAGAATCTGGATGGAAAATTGAAGTTTATTGACATTTTCCACTAATATCGTGGTGAGCTAAGTCTTTCGCATAAATAAGGTGTAAAGATTCTGTTGCCGTACTATAGGCATAGCAATGCTATAGAATCTTGCTGGAAAATTCAATTTTATTGACAGTATCGAATAATATCGTGGTGAGCTAAGTCTTTCGCATAAATAAGGTGTAAAGATTCTGTTGCCGTACTATAGGCATAGCAATGCTATAGAATCTGCCTGGAAACTTCAATTTTATTGACAGTATCGAATAATATCGTGGTGAGATATTTATTTTGCATAAATAAGGAGGGTAGCTCCCTTTGGCGTGCTGTAGCTATTGCAATGATGTTGAATGTAGTTGGAAAATTCAAATTTATTGTCATTTTCGACTAATATCTTGGTGAGCTGGCTTTCTTGCTCAAATAAGGAGGAAAGATTCTATTGGCGTGCTACAGACATAGCAGATCTATAGAATCTGGATGGAAAACTCAATTTTATAGACACTTTCGAATAATATCGTGGTGAGCTATCTTTCTTGCACAACTAAGGAGGAAAGATTCTATTTGCCTGCTATAGCCATTGCAATGCACTGGAATCTGGCTGGAAAATACATCTTTATTGACATCTCCGACTAGTATCGTGGTGAGCTAACTTTCTTGCATAGGTAAGGCGGAAAGATACTATTGGTGTGCTATAGGCATTTCAATGCTATAGAATCTGGCTGGAAAATAAAATGTTACTGACATTTTCGAGTAATATCGTGGTGAGCTGTCTTCCTTGCTTAAGAAAGGGGGAAAAATCCGTTCGGAGTGCTGTAGCCATTGCAATGCTGTAGAATCTGGTTGGAAAATACAATTTTATTGACAGCTACGACTAATATCGTAGTGAGCTCCCTTTTTGCTAATATAAGGAGGGTAGATTCTATTGGCGTGCTATAATAGCCATTGCGTTTCTATAGTATCTGGCTATAAAATGCAATTTTATTGACACTTTCGACTAATATCGTGGTGAGATATCTTTCTTTCATAAATAAGGATGAAAGGTACTATTTGCGAGCTATAGCCATTGCAATGCACTGGAATCTGGCTGGAAAATGCAGGTTTATTGACATCTTCGACTAATATCGTGGTGAGCTAACTTTCTTGCATAGGTAAGGCAGAAAG
>NW_016962070.1:0-814 GCF_001483705.2 Eufriesea mexicana
TTGTTCCGAGGAGGGCGCCAATATAAGTTTCGGCGCGTTAGGGTAAGTTAGGATGTGTTTTTTTGTGTTAGGACGGGATAGCTCCTACTTCTGCGCTATACACCGCTATTCGGTGGATTTCTGCGCTCTACTGTGTTCTAATATGTCCTGCATGGCTGTAGGGAGTCCAGCAGCTGTGGCCCCGGCACGTTAGGTTGAGGAAGGTTGCGTTTGGCTTGGTTAGGTTTGGTTAGGTTTGGTCAGGGTAGCTTCGACATTTGTGCTATACACTGCTATTCGGTGGGCGTATGCCCTCTAATGTGCTCTACTCCAATCTGCTTGGCCCTGGGGAGGCCAGCAATAGTGTTCGCGGCACGTTATGTTGCGCTTTCCTACGCAAGGTTAGGTTATGTTTGTTTGTGATAGGTTTGGAAACCATTGACGTTTTCGCGCTACTCTGCGATTCTATGGATTTCTGCGACCTACTCTCCTATGATATGTCCTGCTTGGCCCTGGGGAGGCCAGCAATGGTGGTGGCGGCACGTTATGTTGAGTTTGGTTTCGTTTGGTTGTGTTATGATTGGTTAGGTTAGGATGGGGTACTTTTGACTTTTGTGCCACACAATGCATTTCGGTGGTTTTCTCCAGCCCACTGCGCTCCAGTATGCTCTGATTAGATCTGTGGGGCCAGAAATAGTGGCTGCGTCATGTTAGGCTGAGTTAGGTTACGTTTGGGTAGTTTATGTTAGCATGGGTTATGCTTGGATTGCTTTGATTGTTCTGCCATGCACGGCGATTCTTTGGAACACTCTGCTGTACTGTGCGCTACAACACT
>NW_016962071.1:0-1020 GCF_001483705.2 Eufriesea mexicana
GCTGCCTATTTCTACGGTCTACAGTGCTCTAGTATATTCTGCTCGGCTCTGGAGAGGCCAGCAATAGAGGTCTCAGCTCGCTAGGTTTAGTTACTGTATGTTTGGTTAGATCAGGTTGTGTCTGGTACGGCAAAGGCATCCACGACCTTGTGGTATACATTGGTATTTGGTGGCCTTCTGCGATCTACTGTGTCCAAATATACTCTGCTCCAATCTGGGGAGGCCAGCAATAGTTGCCTCGGCGCGTTAGGCTGTGTTAGATGACGTTAGGTGAGGTCAGGCTTGCTTCGGCTAGTTTGTGATGTCTTTGTCTTTCGTGCTATACACTGCCATTGTATGCACCTCGGCGCTCTACCCTCCACTAATATGCCCTGTTTAGCGATGGTGAGGCCAGTAATAGTGGGCCAAGAGCGTTAGTTTGGGATAGGTTACGTTTGGCTAGGTAAGGTTATTACAGGCATGCTTGGTCAGGATATCTCTAACTATTCCGCTTTACACTTCGATGCGGCGGAACTCTGCGCTCTACTGTACTGTAGTATATTCTTCTTGACTCCGTGGAGGTAAGCAATAGTGGTGTAGGCACGTCAGGTTGAGTTATGTTCGTTCGTTTGTATTACGTTTGGCCTGGTTAGGATAGGATGACTTTGTCTTTTGCGCTATACACCGCAATTACGTGGATTTATGCGCTCTTCATTGCTCTACTACACCCTGCTCGACTCCGGGGAGACCAGCAATAGCGGTCCCGGCTCGTTACGTTTAGGTATTCTAGATTTGATTAGATTAAGTTAGGTCTGGTTATGTTGGTGTGTCTATGGCTTTTGTGATATTCATTGCCATTTGGTGGCTCTCCGCGCTTTACTGTGCTGTACCATCCGCTGCCCGTCTGCGGGGCCAGCAATAGAGGTCGTGGCACGACAGGTTTTGTTATGCTACGTTTGGCAATATTACGATTTGTTGGGTCATCATAGGGAAGCCCTGTCTCTTGTGCTACACACCGCTATTCGGTGGATTTCTGCGCTC